>NC_139021.1:117193746-117414711 GCF_964662115.1 Mustela nivalis
ACCTCTCCCTGCACTCCTTCCTGTTACAGACACGCAGCGGGTTGCCTCATCTCCCACCTCATCTCCCACTCAACAACCTTGGAAAACATGAGCCACAACATGATTTCTCTGTGCAGAGCTTCACAGGCAACACTGGCCAAAAGAAATATAATGCAAATTACATGCAAATTCAAAAATTTGAGTACCCACATTAAAGGACTAAAAACAAAAATGGTGAGATTAACTTAAATATATTTATTTCACTCAGTATACCCAAAGATTATCATTTCAGCATTTAATCCACTTAAAAATATTAATGATATTTTCCCTTTTTTGGGGGAGTAGCAATTTTTTTTAAACTTGATATGTATATTATACTTAGATCACCTTCCATTTGGACCTGCCACACATTCCAAGCACACAGCTGCCTAGTGGCTAGCTACTGGACAATCAGTTCTAACGACTTTGTATCTTACACAGAGTAAGATAATAAATCCTCCAAGTCGCCTGTGAGATGCTATATACTATTTTTCTATCTTGACAGGACAAGCATGCTCCAATAGCTGGGTTTTCACACCAGCAGTGTCCTCTCTGGGAAAACACCCTCTACACGCCAACACCCATCAAAGCAGCCACACGGCTGGCTCTCTTCCTTAATTCCTTTCTGCTTGGATTTCAGCTTAGCAGTAGGCTTTCCTCAGTCATCCTATACAAATAGTACCTTTCTTCCATCATTTCATATTGGCATTTTTATTTGTTTTTATTGCCCTATTATTATATATTCTATATATAAATGTTATATACATATATATATATATATATATATATATAATAAAAATAAATAATATACTTTTGTTTCCCTTTTTCCCCAATAGAATATAAGCTCTATGGGAACAGGGACTTTGCTTTGTTCATTGCTAAGCCTCTAGTACTTACAACCAGTAACTACTTTTTATTCTTTAATACATTTCCAGCTTCACATATGGATATTAAGACTTAAAGAGTTTAACTGAACAGTCCAAGACCTCCTTGGTCACTGATGGTCCAGGGACTTGAGCCAAGGGTCCTCTGAACTCAAAAGGAACTGGCTTCCTGAGTAGGAGTCCAATTAAAAATCACTTGGGAATTTTACATTAGATTTTCCCTGAAAGAAAATTCTTAGAGGAATTCTATTCCTATTCTTAAAGGAATCTGAATAGATTAAATAAGCATTTTTTTTTTTTTTTTTCCTGTTTCGAGAATGCAACACTCCAAGTTAGGATTTGACAAGTTAAAACACACAGGCTAAATTCAGGCTATTCTCTGTTTTTGGAAATAAAGTTTTATTTACACAAGTACTGTCATTAAAATCATTAAAAGAACGGTTTTTAAATTTTAAATTCCCATTAACATTTAAAAATTATAATGGAAAGAAATGATGTAGTAAAATAATTTAAGTAACATTATGAACATGGTTTTGAAATGTACTATTAGTCTATTAACATTCATATTTACAAGATTCTTATCTGTCCCTATAGAGATGGTGTCCTGAGTCCCCACTGACAGCTCTAAGTAAGGACAGGTTAAGAGTAATCAAAGCTAGATGTTTATGGATTTATCTTTCCATTTGATATTTCCCCTCAAGACCAGTTTTTATTACACTGATGTAAAAAAATATATAAGTGCTAGTATTTATTGTTTACTGTTTCATAGGTTTTCTTTCCAAGATACTTCATAATTTTCCTCCTAGAAATATGTATCCTGGCCTGATTTCTGAAGTATGTTTTGTAACCTTAACCTAAGGAGCCATGGGTAAGTTAGGCAGGCACATTTCAGATGCTGCACCAATATTTTGTGGAGATGGGCCCTCCTCTACCAAGTCAATACATACTTCCGTAAAGTTCTAGTATCACTGAATTTCCATATTGTACTTAAAGTAAGAGAAGTATTTGAGGAACTCCATGACCTAGATGATCAATTCCAATTCCTGCTGTAATGCAGGACTTCTAAAAATGCCTTTATTTATATTTTTCAAAAATGCCATTTCTGCAGATTCTTAAAGATTTAAATCTTAGAAGCCTAAGCTTCCTGTACTCCTTTGGGCTCCATGGTAAAGTGGAAGGAGAAGAGACACGAATCCAAAGTTTTCCTACCTTCCTCTTGAGACATCCTTGCTAGCAGTTTGCTGGTAAAGCGAGTTTCTGTATTCTTATTCTCCCAGCCATTAATCCCACTCCTTACCTGCAAGAATTTGTAAGAGAAACACAAGGCCCACGAGGAGATAAATCCTAAATTCCACCTAAAATACCTCAGAACATAAACATGAAAGGCCACCTATGGGCCCAGATTCTCAAAAAAAAAAAAAAAAAAAAGAAAAGAAAAGAAATATGTTTCCCTAGAAAGGAGCATTGGTTAATTCTATAAGCCCCAAATGGCGAAAGTCATAAAACAATTTTCAGTACAGCATTTATGTCCATTCAGGGGAATGGGGAGTGATCATTACCATTACTACAGCAACACCCCTTTGAAGGAGCTCTGTATTTTGCCATCAAAGGATACTGACCCCGCCTGCAAAACCTTCCTCATCATGAAATGAATGTATTAGGTCATTACGTTTTTCTTTTATCAACCCTCCCAGTCGGCCCTGATTTCATGCTTCCTGAGAAAACTATGGATTATGATCTGGCCTCATTTATGGGTCTTCTTAAAGGAGGAAGTGAAAGTGATGATCATAAGAATTCAAGTTTCCCACTTTGTAGGGTGAGGCTGTCTCGTGGGAGATACAGAAAATGGCTTTGGTGATGGTGTGACTTGCCATCAAAGAACGTCTATAGGAAATGAGTGTGCTGGTGAGCGTTTCCACCAGAGCAAAGAACTCCTATGTTTATTTAACATCCTCACATGATCTGATCATTCTTACTCTCTTCTTACTTAGAGCTGGGGGTGGGGGAGGGGACCAGGACACCATCTCTACAGGGACAATTATGAATCTTGTAAATATTAACATTAATAGAGTAATAATACATTCTAAAACATGTTTATAATGTTCGTAATGTTATTTAAATGAGGGTTTTGGAGGGGAGGAGGTGGGGAATGGCCTAGCCTGGTGGTGGGTATTAAGGAGGCACGTATTGCATGGAGCACTGGGTGTGGTGCATAAGAAATGAACCTTGGAATACTGAAAAATAAAAATTAAAAACAATAGTTTTACTACAAAAAAATCTTTTTACTACATTATTTCTCTCTATGATAATTTTTAAATGTTAATAGTAATTTTTATTCTAAAAACAATATTTGTAATTTACTGGTTTTAATGATAATACTTGTGTAAGTAAAACTTCATTTCCAAGAACAAACAGCAGCCAGAAGTTAGCCTGTATCCTTTAACAAGCCAAGTCCTAATTTAGTGTATTATCCACTCCAGATTACAAAACAAACAAACAAAAAAGCAAAAAGAAAAAACAAACTTGTTCTCTTCAGATTCCTAGAACTGTCATCCCATTGTTTACATGGTTACACGTGTATTTCTCTTCTTCCCCTGGATGCTCAGGGAGTGTTTGGTGCAGACTCAAGCTGAATCAGATCTAACAGTCCTTATCACGACCACTAGCAGCTTTCGGAAAGGAAAGGAATCGGAGAAGCGACACACCTTATGATCCCAGCCACATGACATTCTGGAACAGGCAGAATGATGGAGGCAGTAAGGATGAGAGGGTGTGGGGGGAAGAGAGGACTTTCAGAGGAGTGGATCCATTCTGTACCACTATTACAGTGAGAGACAGATGTCATTACCCTTTAGCACAAGTCCAACAGAATGTACGCCACCGACAGTAAACCTAACATTAACTATGGATTAGGCGTGATTCTGATGTGTCGGTGTAGGTTCACTGGTGGTAACAAATGTATCAGAGTCTGGTGGGAGATGGAGATAGTGAGGGAAGCTGTGTTTGGTCCGGAAGAGAGCACATGGGAATTCTGTCTGTATCTTCGGCTTCAATTTGCTGTGAATAAAAAATTACTCTAAAAAATAGAGCTTATTTTTTAAAGGGATCAAAAATTTTTGTTCTTAAGAATCTCAAAATTAACACAGATTTTTAAAAACCTACAATAAGGAATTAGGCATTTGCCCTCCATGTTTACTGCATGAGCAAATTTATACTTAATTCTTTCAAAAAGCAACAACACAGGATTGGCACTCTTGTTCCAATTTTCACGAGGAAGAGGTGTGGCCCTAGGTGTGAAATCGCTTGCCTGGAGGTCACACACGGCTACAATAAGATTCAAACTTGTCTGTTTGAATTCATCATCTGAACTCCAAACTCAACTACCCTCTTTGGAAAGAATGGAAAAACTGGGGTCTCTGTCTTTACTCTCCAGACTGGGTCACTAACCTCATTTCTTAGAATCTCTGTTACTCCTAGAAGAGTCACAATTCCCATTGTCCTGGGTGACATTTTTTAGTTTTCGACAGCAACCCCATGATATTGGCTTTATTAGTTTCTGTGAACAGATGACTAGAAATGGGGAGGCAGTCTGGGGAGGCTGACGTGATTTGCTCCCCCTCTGGTTTCTAAGCTAATGTCAGAACTCAAAGGTCCTTCCACAGGAATACATTTCTCTTAAGACTTGATGCCTGGTTTTTCTCATTGAGAGCTTCATTTCCACTTAAGAAGAAAAAAATATATGAAATTATACTTCTTTCTGGTCATTTTTTTTCTGGTTTCCCTCAATTTTGTCTCCATATGAGAAAGGGGAATCATGATTTTGCTTGTGTAACATTTTCATTCAGTAAAATGCATTGAGTGCCCACAATATGTCTGGAATTATAGCAATGGAAGACAGGTCTCCTAGCCTCAAGGAGCTTATACTTCAGTGGGGAACTGACATGCAATGAAAATATTAGATAATGCTGTGAAGAAAAAATAGAGCAGGATGAAGAGCTACCGGCTGAAGATGGTTCTACCATCTTCTGGGTGGTATAATCAGAGAAGGTTTGCTTCCATAGATAACATTATGCAGCTAAGAGACAGGGATGATTCTAGATTTTTGCAGGTACAATCAGCTATTTTACTGACAAAGACTAAATATGTGTAAACATCCCTCGAAGAAGTAAACCAGATACTGCCTGATTGATATTCCAAGCATACACATTGAGAATCACTTTCTCCATAGGACATTGCACATGACACACAAAGGTTAAGTTTGTGAGAGGTCAAGGAATAATTGTTATAGAGCACATATGTTTTCATTAGGAGAAGCACTCATGATTTCATCAGTGCTTTTCCTATTGTATTTGACACATAATTACAGAAAGTTTAGCTGTTGATAGCTGATGCTTCTTCAGGCAGCATGGAAGTGAAAGATACTTTGTTAGAAAGCAGCAGTGATAGCTGACATCTGTCTGCCTGAACTCAAGTGAAGACACGGAATAACAAGAATGTGCCTCTGTGAAAATTAGGAAATGACGTCAGGCTAGGTTTGGGTCGTGCAGAGTGAACTAGAAAGGCATCTTAATAATTCTCGATAGCATTCAGAATATTAGAAAATGAGAGCTTCATAAATAGGCACAACTTTGAGTCAGCAGTGGCGTGCCACAATGTGACATACATTCTAGAATACTTCAAAATATGTATTGGTGAAAGTTAGTCTTCATGATTTTTGAAAGTGTAAGCTTGAGCCATCTAGATACATCACTATGAGAAATAGCATTCCCTGGACCAGCTGGATTGCTGAGATAATGAGCTTTCTGAATAATTTGGGGCCATAAAATCAAGATATATATGCTCTAATAATGAATATTAGGATTTACTTGTATGCAGCATTCTGAGGTTATGTTGATGCATCAGTCAAAGCATTCTGAGTAAGATCTTCTCACATCTCATTTCCATACCTACTCGAAGGCACGCTCACCAGCTTCCCTTGTGTTAGATGAAGCGGTTTCAGGAAAAGAGTAACCTGAATTATTAAAATGACATATTGTAATATATCTTTCATCAGAACGCTCTAAAAATTTGAAGGACCTAATCCAATCAAATTATAGCCAAATGCAAATCAATATATAAGTAAGCAAAATCCATTACTCTGTAAGATCTTCTATCTTCTTTTCTACCAGAGTCGGGGGCACATTGGAAACGATGACCTGCATGTCCAGCTGATTGACCACGGAAACCTGCAGGAAGTAAAGCCAGAGCCTGTTCAGAACTCAGCAGCATTTCTTTTTCTTTTTCTTTTTTTTAAATTATGTTCAGTTAGCTACAGTATAGTACATCATTAGTTTTTTATGTAGTGGTCAATGATTCATCAGCTGCATATAACACCCAGTGCTCATCACATCACATGCCCTCCTTAATACCTATCACCGGGTTACCCCACCCCTCTACCCACCTCCCTTCTGTAACCCTAAGTTTATTTCCTAGGGTCCAGAATCTCTCATGGTAGAATAAGTCTAACTTGGGTGCCTGGGTGGTTCAGTTGGTTAAGCAACTGCTTTCAGCTCAGGTCGTGATCCTGGAGTCCTGGGATTGGATCTGCATCAGGCTCCCTGCTCAGCAGGGAGTCTCCTTCTCCCTCTCATTCTCTCTCAAATAAATAAATAAAATCTTTTAAAAAATTAAAAAAAGAAGTAAGTCTAACTTACTTAGACTTCTAGTGTGGTTGATTTGTGTGTTTGCTTTGTTGGTTATTTTCTAAGGCATGAAAGAAGATGTATTTATTTTTCTAATTGGGTTACTGAAGGGCGCTCAGGATAATGGAAAACCCAAGTTTTACAAACCTCAAGAGGTCACCTATCCAGTGTGACTAGGAAGCTGAGATATGACTAGTTTGAATAATTCACTCTATGGGATCATCACACATAGTCTTCATGTTAGCTTCAGCCAATTCTATGTTTGTGTGAATAAAGAGATAGATACACATTTATATGTGGGACTAAAATAAGCTAGTTTAGCAGCTGTTTACAAATCAATTCTATTCACTAACATTTATGGAATTCCTTTTATGATCTTACTTAAAAAATGAAAAACATAGTATTTATTCAGCATGTGTAAACTACCATTTACTTTTTTCCCCTCAATACTCCATAGGTTTTCACTCATTTAATTATAAATATGACCATATCAGGTAGTTATTACTATCATTCCACTTTTTATTTACTTATTTAAAGATTTATTTATTTTTTTAGAATGAGAGAGAGCAGATGAGCAGGGGGAGGGGCAGAGTTGGAGGGGAGAATCTTAAGTAACCTCCACACTGAGCCTAGAGTCAGATGCAGGGTTCCATCCCATGATCCTGAGATCATGACCTGAGTGGAAATCAACAGTTGGATGCTTGACTGAGCCACCCAGGGATCCCCATTTCACTTTTTAAAAAAGAAAAATAACAATGAGCCTTTTCATCCCTAATGAATATTACCATGTAGGAGAAAAGGTCCAGATTTGTTGGACCTTGCTATTTTTCAAGAGAAGAAATCCAAAATATTATACAAAATATTTCAAATAAATAGAAATCTTTCAAACCATGTGCGAGTCTCATAATTTATGTGTACAGACTAAATTAAGCCAGGGATCTGTCTGAATACCACCTTGGAGCAAACACCAGCAGTTCCAGTCCTGTACCTCTAACTCATTATTGGCATCTGGGACCCTATGTCCAAATTTCCCACAAATGTGTACATGGATCCTGATTGTGGCTTTACTGAAAAAACAAAGCAAAACAAAAGAAACAAACAAATAAAACTGGACTTCATTAGAAAAGGGGATTAACACACTTTTTTTTTTAACGATTTTATTTATTTATTTGACAGAGATCACAAGTAGGCAGACAGGCAGGCAGAGAGAGAGAGGAGGAAGCAGGCTCCCTGTTGAGCAGAGAGCCCGATGTAGCACTCGATCCCAGGACCCTGGGATCATGACCTGAGCTGAAGGCAGAGGCTTTAACCCACTGAGCCACCCAGGTGCCCGGATTAACACACTTTTTGTGTAACTTTTTTTTATGGGTTCTCTTTCTTTCCTGGTCTCAGTCTGAATAAAGAAACCCTAATGAAAGTCAAAGACACAAGGTGGAAAGAGTTCCAGTCCCTAAATCTCCATTTTCTGGAATGCCATCAGGAATACCACCCAGCCATGTACACTCTTGTTGTGTCCTGTGAGAGAAACATACAATGTGTTAGGTTAAGCCCCTGAAATGTTTTGGAGTTTAGGGTTAAAAAAGTCAGCCTACCATGACAAACACCCAGGGCTCCATTATGTAGGAGTACTAGATTCTTAGTAATTGGAGGGCAACAAAAAACTAGAATGTTAGTTTTATGTGGGTGCAGGGAAGTGCTAGGATTTCCTTTTGTATAATTACGTTTTAAAGTTTCAGAAGCTCATTTATAAGTAATCTTTTGGAAAGAAATCAATTCATGTGCTGGGGACTCAATCTGGGAGCAAAATTTGGCCTTGACGATAGTAATAACTCTACCATTTGTCTTTTAAGGACAGCTGGTACTTTCTCTTTATTCAGAAGGATAAAGTACTTACTCAAGGGAATTTTGAATTTGCTGATGAGTTTTGGGGATAAAATCTGACTGAACTAACAAAATGAATTAAGATTTAAGATCCTTCAGGAGCGCATGAATAGTTCAATCGGTTAAACATCTGCCTTTGGCTCAGGTCATTACCCCAGGGTCCTGGTACTGAGCCCATTGTTTGGAGTCTGCCTCTCTCCTGCTTATGCTCTCTCTGTCCAGTAAATAAACAAAATCTTTAAAAAGGTTTAACTTGCCTCAAAATATATACATATTAAGCTTACAATTTATCAAAAATATTTTTTGATCTTAACTTCTGAAGACATACTTTTGTATTAAGATAAAAAACAATGTAGTTGCAATTCTGATAAAGTAACAAAATTCAGATTGCATGTAACTCAGAAGTATTTGTCTCAGACTGACCTATAAGTAGTTACTTTAGAAGTTTTAAATCTCCTTGAAGTATAATCATGATTTATAGAGAACACATACATCTTTCACTATGCTGGCCAAGAAAATAAGCTAATATAGTTTAAATTTTGATCTTTCAAAGGAATGCTAATTCCCTGAATCTTGACTTTATCTATTATCTATAATAAGGGTATTTAAATGCTTAAGATTCCTAGATTTTATTTGTTACTTTTCTGGTACAGTCTTTATGCAAATAATTCTGGAAATACACATGTCAGTTTATTATACCAACTATAACAAGTCTGCTTATAAAGACATTTTAAAAACGTAGTTCTATCACTGTGGGATCAATCTCTGTAATGGATTAAAATTATGAGCAGCAGTCTAAAGAAGGAAAAGTAATATTTGTGAAGCACAATATTCTAAAACCAGAGCTTCCTAGTTGATATATCCTATTATTTCTAAGTCCTTTTAATCCTTCTTCATAAATTGCTCAGTTTTCCTTTTTTCTGCCCTTCCATTCATTCCCAAACAGTGTAGACAGTGCTGCCCAGTAAAAAAAAAAGAAAAGAAAAAAAAGAAAAAAATAACAACATAAGCCACACATACATGCCTGATATGTAATTTCAAGTGCTCTGGTATTCACTATAGGGTACCAGAGGATAAAAAAATAATGAAAGCCATCTAATAATACACTTAACCTAATATATTAATAGAGCATCATTCTCACACATACTGAATACCAAACAACTTATTAAGGAGGCATTTTTTACTTTTTTATACCAAGTCAATGAAACTCAGAGTGCATTTTATGCTTATAATACATCTCAGTGTGACAGCGTCACAAAGGCAAGTGCCCGGTGACCACATGGGACAAATAACTCACACTCTGCGCAGCAAAGCTCTAAAGAGCTTCACCGTGTCTTGTGTCGACTGGCCACTAGCCACTGTCTGTCCTGACCGGCCTCTGGTGCAATCTCACTTCTCTTAAAAAGGAAGAAGCAGTTTAATTATCTTTTTCAGATAGCTTTGTATAGTCTTTGATACCATTCCCAAACTCAAGTGGTAGTCGAAGATTAGTTTTGAGGTGAAATTGAATATTGGTTTAGTTATGTTAAAACCCATTTCTCTGTCTTGCACTCAGAATGGCTCTTGACCCACAGAGATGTTTTAACTTCATGCATTGGTCATTTGGAAAATACTGGTTCACTGAATGATGCAGATTTTTCAAATACTGACACATTATATAGCACAATATCAAGGGAAAAAATCACATTCTTTAATATGACCACTGATCCCATGGTCTTTATGTTAATAGGAAGCTGTCAAGATCACAGTGGTGAGTGAATACAAGTTTCCAATAATCTCATTTGTGCTGTTAGTTGTTATCATTAGCAGCAAATACTGTCAGTTGTTTTCCTTAAATTGGCTGTCTCACTTTGTTCATTTCTGTTTAAATGTCTAGCAAATATTCAAGTTTGAGACACCACATTTTATCTCATTATTTTTTCCAAATAAAAGTATTCCTTAAAAAAAACACACACAGTAAATTCAGCTTGCATAGAGCTTTTCCTTGAGACTACCACTATACTTCTTTTATAGAAGAAATGCTTTCCACATACTTCCCATTTCATTACAGAAAATATTGAAAAGGTGTTTAGTCAAGAGTAGAGATTTGTTAAAACTAGTAAATTTTACTACTTATGAGTAAGGGCACTCTTTCAGGCTTTTCTCTCTCTCTGTGTGTGTATGACTCTGAAGGATACAATCAAAGCTGGTGCAAATATAATATCCTAAAACATCAAACAATGTCCTAACATTCTCACCAAAAGAAATTCTGAACTTACTGAACTGATTTAAGAGAATGATTTAAGGGATCCTTAGTGTTCCATGGACCGCACTTTGAGAGCTGCTAACGTATACCGTAATAGAGAAGCCATTCATCCATTGAACAGCCACTAAGTGCCCACAACACATCAGGAATTATTCTGGGCATTTGAGATACATCATGGAATAAAATAATAAAAAACAAACAAAAGAACTCTCTTCATGGAGTTTTTGCGGGGAAATATGAACATAAGTATGGTAAGTCCATTGTAAAGAGCAAACAGTAAAGAGGTGTGAACTGACACAGTAGGGCTGCATTGCTAAATGAGGCTGTCGGGGTAGGCTTCACCGTGAAATACATCCTTGCAAATATTTGGAAGAGATGAGGGAGCTAGTCAGGAACACATTTGGGGAAGAACATTTTAGACAGCGGCGTTGCCAAGATCTCTAAAGCCAGGATGGGTCTGGCTGTTTGGAAAACCGCAAATTGGCCAATGTTACCGGGTCTGAATGAGTTAGATGAAGAATAGCAGAATTGAGGTCACTGGAGGCCTTCTGAGTACAGAAGGTCGTCTTCTGTAATGACTTAACTTCTCTGAAAGAATCTCTCTTATTTCTCCCCACATCTCCCTTCTCTTGACTAAAAGGATATCTGATCTCACCATAAAAAAGTTGTTTTGCTGGTAAGTTTTCCACATATATATGGTTCATAAATATATCACATTATGATTTCTTTGAAACAACTCTTCCTAAATGTATTTTGGGTAATTTTAAAGGTATACTTTCAAATTTCCACACAATAGTTTAAAGAGTCCAAATAAGAAACCCATAAACTTCTCATTTCTCATGTACATATTACACAGATAATCTATACAGTTACATCTTACTTATGTTATTGCAGTATTTATTTTATCTTATTTATTTATTTGACAGAGTGAGCAAGCATGAGCAGGGAACCCAACGCGGGACTCGATCCCAGGACCCTGGGATCATGACCTGAGCTGAAGGCGGACGCTTTACCCACTGAACCACCCAAGTGCCCCCATTATTGCAGTATTTTACTTATCCTGTCTATTCTGACAGCACCTCATTGTGCGGCCATGAAACAACAGGAAGGGTAATGACAACACTGTGTACATTGGGTTTACAGATCTTAACTCTATTAAAAACCTACGTCAACTTTGAAAACTTCTCTGTCAAAGGCTTCCTGGCTCAGAATGGCCTTTGTTTATTCTAGTGCAGCTTTGCTCTGCCCACCACAGTCATGAAAGTTGGCCTTCATGATTTAGAAGAAAAATAGGGGATCTGTGATGTCTACATATATGAAAAGGTTAAACTCGTTCAGAGAACTAACGGAGGGGAGCTGTGAAGATGAAGATCTAACAAGATGGAAGCAGCAGAAGAAAAAATATACTGTATTCTGTATTCCTGTGACAAGCATTTCCAGTAATAATTGTAACTTTTAATGTTTACTAGATTAATCAAGGACCCAACAAGACATGCTTCCAAGTTGGCAGAAATCCCATAGGACAGAAGCTTTGGTGTTGAGTATCTTGAATAAACAGTAAGATCAAACTGCCCTTGGGAACACTCTACCATGGAGATGTGGTAGAGACAAAGAAAGAGAAGAGAAAAGTGGTATTCATGGCTGAAGCCAAATATAACTGAGTCAAGGATCATTGATGCCATCACTGGGGATCTTAGGAAAAGAAGGAAACTTTATCTATTGGAACATAAATTTTCACCAAAGCATTTCCTTTTGTTTTCTTAATTACAAAAGGTCTAAAAGGAAATTAAACAGTAATAAAAAATTTCATACATTTTAATTTCTACAGCACAAAGCAGTGAAGCATTTTAAAATTTTAAGTAGATCCAGCCAATTCTATACTAAAAATGCGATCTACAGACCAAATGGAAATCCAGCACTTGTGGAATTGCTGTCACAGTCATACAGGAAAACATATTGGGATGTATTTCCCAATGTCAAAAAAATATACAGCCTTAAAGCTATACCTTTTATATCCTAAACTGTGGCTACTAGCAACCTGGAGGAAAATTGATCACATTTATATTCTAGAAAACCTATTTTGAATAAATGTAAAAGTTCCACGAGTCAGAGACATCAACTGCAGACTGGCAGGTGCACGCGCTTCCCCTAATCTGGAGGTCTATCTACTTACCAGGACATCTGCTTTGCCGCTCAGTCCCTGCCCATAGTTATCAGTTGCAATGACTTGGAATTTGAAGTAGGACCTTCTCATGTTGTGAAAGAGCATAGCACTTTTGATGAGCCCTGTATAGGTTTCCACCACAAATCCTTCTTTTCCCTCTTTAATGGGTGGAATGATGAGTCGGTATGCCATGGCGCTGTAATTGCCAGTATCTTTGTCCGTAGCCTAGGAGGGAAACAACACAGGGTATAAATAAGCAGTAAAAACCCACCAGTATTCAAGGGCTCATTGCTTTTGTAAGACTGATGATCTTTTGTAAGAACACAATACAACCCTCCTCAAAGTCTCTTGTTCTGGATACCGTTCTATAGTTTAACAGGCTTTGTGTCCATAGGGATGAGTGGTTATTAGAATAATAACTACCCAGCTGTGAATACAAAGGACACAGACTCTGTTATAACAGAGTCCAACCTGGTGAATTAAGTGTTTTGACTGGCATGTCTGATGGGTTCAACTCTGAGCTGTGATCCAAATTGGTTTAAGGATGGGACTGATTGTTTACCTAGCTATTGTCTTGTGTAAGAGGCATAGCATGTGATAGTCATTTTGATCTAACCTATTTCTGGAAGGAGAAACATAAAATAATCCACTGAAAGATCTCAAGTGATAGTAAAAGTTCAGAGCTTTTAAGCAATAAATCTATAGCTGTATATCCTAATTAGTTAATGCCATGTCATAATTACAGAAGGTTAGAATACTAATCCAGGCTCCTTTTTATTCATTCTATATCCTAATTAACCAGATTTTTTCCCAGTTGTAAGTACTTATAGTCTACATGTTAAGGTTTCTTAACATTTAGAATTTAAAAAGGGCAATATTTGTTTAGAATGTTGTTGGTGGTGGGGTTTTCATTTTTGTTGCTCTTTTTGTTTTTTAAATGAAGCTATGAGTATAATTTATTAGTCTGTCTCCATGGCTTCAACATCAGAGACTTTTCAGAATGCCAGTCTGAGAATTATTTCATAGTGGAATATTTGGAAGAGAAATGATGGATATGAGAGTCTCAGTGAATTTATACAAGATTACATACACCTTATTCATGATACTAGATAGGAAAGTTTAATATTATTTTCATTGTTTGGTTATTCTCATTTTCACCAAAGATATTATTAAATATCATGAATTAAGCATTTTTTAAAAGATTTTATTTATTTATTTTAGAGAGAAAGAGAACATGAGTGATGTGAGGGGCAGAGGGAGAGGCAGACTCCCCCCTGAGGAGGGATCCCGACTCCAGACTTGATTCCTGGACTCCGAGATCATGACCTGAGCCTGAGCCATAGGTAGACACTACACTGACTGAGTCCCCTAGGCATGCCATATCAAGCATTTCTGATTTCCCATTATAATGCTAAGGATTCTATAAAACATCACCTTCTTTAATAAAAACTCTAAGAAATGTATTATTCCAATCACATAAATTAGTGCCATCCAACTGAACTTTCTGGGATAAAGGAAATGCTCTGTGTTCTGTCCAACACAGAAGCTACTAGCCACATACAGCTACTCAGAACTCGAAATGAGGCTAATGGGAGTCAGAAATTAAAATATGAATTCTAACTAAATTTCAATAGCCAACGGCTACATTTTAAGTGGTAAAGTTGGGATATAAATAATAATAGTAAATGACAGCAAATGTATATTAAGCTTTGCCATGAGCTCTACATGCCATAAGCATGTATTCTATATACATGCTTAACCATGGAAAACATTTCAGGATAACTCTAACCACCTGGTAAACAAGGTAATTTAAAGTAAAAAATAGATATTTCACTTTGGGATAAAACATTTCTGGAATTTTCTAAGAAGTCAAAAATCTCAGCTTTAGACTAGGATGAGCTCTAGCTACTAGCTCATCTCCATAGATGGTCTGTATGTTTCACAGAATGGCAGAGCTCAGTTTTGGCATTAGAGGGATAATAATTAGATTTTGACATTAGAGGGACAGTAATTAGATTTCAACATTAGATCACATTATCACTAAAAGGAGAAGAAGAACAAAGAAAAAATAGTTATCAAAGTGTTTCCTTTTACACTTTGAACTCAGGGTTTTTATTCATTTAATAAAGGACAGCATTAAAAAAAAAGCACATTTCCAACTAAAATTAAAATCAGAGTTTGAATCAAGTAATCAAAGACACTTCTTTCACATACTAGGAGGAAATTTGAGACTAATGCCAAAGGGGGTCAAAGATTTGGTTGAATATATCGTCCTTTAACTTACAATTAGCATGGGTGTTTCTACTGAAATAATTTTTTTTTACTGTTAATGAAATAATAGTGAGGTATAAAAAATGTGCACAAAAATGGACAAATCTTGAGTATACAGCTCAGTTAAATTTTTCAAACTATCCACATCCATGTGGCCAGCCCCTGCATCAAGAAATAAAGCATTACCAACATCCCAGGATGTCCTCTAGGTCTTTCAGCCATAGCCTCTCCCCAGGAAACCACTGCATTCATTTCTAAATAAATAAACTGGTTATGCCTACTTTTACTTTATTTTTTTAAAGATTTTATTTATTTATTTGACAGACAGAAATCATAAGCAGGCAGGGAGACAGGCAGAGAGAGAGAGAGGGAAACAGGTTCCCTGCTGAGCAGAGAGCCTGATTCTGGGCTCAATCCCAGGACCCTGGGATCATGACCTGAGCTGAAAGCAGAGGATTTAACCCACTAAGCCACACAGGCACTTTACTTTAAATACTTTATTTGTCAGAGACAGAGAGAGAGAGAACACAAGCAAGTGGAGGGGCAGAAGGAAAGGGAGAAGCAGGCCTCCTCACTGAGCATGGAGCCCAGTCAATGCAAGACTGGGATCATGACCTGAGCCAAAGGCAGACGCTTAACTGAGTCACCCAGGCATTCCTAGTAATGCCTATTTTTAAACTTTATGTTGATGGGATCAGACCATATCTTCTCTTTTCTGTCTGAATTCTTTTACTCAATTATGTGTTATGAGATTCTAAATCTTTGTATTTTTAAAATTTTATAGGCATTTTAAATCATTTTATTTCATCTATCCTATAATACCATGAGACACTTACTCTTATTCTGTATTTTACCTGCAAAGAACCTGAGACTTAGCTATCTCTATGCTTCAGGATTTGAATTCTGGTCATTCCAATTCTAGAATCTAAGTCCAATTGGACACATCATCCCCTCTCCCCACTCCCAAGTATTTACAACCAATATTCTGGCCTGTGATTTTCTTCCTTTTTTCTTTTTTTTTTTTTTTTAAGATTTTATCTAATTGTTTGACAGAGAGAAAAAGATCAAAATCAGGGGGAGGGGCAGAAGGAGAGGGAGAGCAGAGGGAGACGCAGACTCCCCAGTGAGTAGGAAGCCCACGTTTGACTTGATCCCAGGACCTTGGGATCATGACCCGAGCCAAAGGCAGAGAGATGCTTAACTGACTGAGCCACACAGGTACCACCAGGCCTGTCTTTTTCAAAAAGTTTTTAAATTTTTATAATTTGAGTATAGTTGAGTGTAGTTGATACACAATGTTATGTTAGTTTCAAGCATACAACATAGTGATTCAGTATCTCTGTACATCGTGATATGCTCTGTACAAGTGTACAGACCATCATTCACCATATAGTTCCACTGCAGTATCACTTCTTATCCCCATGACTTCTTCATTCCATAACTAGAACCTCTGGCCCCCACTACCCTTCACACATCTGCCCCACCTCCTCACCTGGGGCCCCTCTGGAAATCATCAGTTTGTTTTCTGTATTTATAGGTCTCATTCCGCTTTTTGTGTGTGTGTGTGTGTTTTTTTTTTTTTTTTTTTAGGTTCTACATCTGAGTGAAATCATTTGGTATTTGTCTGTCTCAGTCAAACAAACTTTTGTATTTTAAAATAAACCCCTGTACCACAACACAATCACATTTAGAGAAGAATGACAGTTGTAATAAAATCACCGTGACTGCTTGGTATATTTATGTTTCTTTGCACAGTTCTTACTGATGAACTTCAGATTTCAATAAACAAGGAATTTCACTTTCTAACATCCCTAACTTACTAAATTAAGAGAACCACAAGGTAGCCATATTTTATATAATCTTAACAGGTTAAGGTGCATTTTAAAGCACACCTAGGCAGGAGGGAAGGAAGGTTTGAGAAACAGGTTGACTGAACTAAAGCCATTTTGGCTTTAGGCTGACCCTTAACCTAAAGTCAGGTCATATGTTTAAAAAAAAAAAAAAAAGGCAGGTGGTAAAAAGAATCAGAAGATCCAACTCATGGAAGATTACCAGATCCCACTCCCTCTGGCAGTAAAAGCCACAAAGGCTGGACATTCTTAAAATTATTCTTTGTGGGTAATTCCACAACCCCAATGCTGAGGGAGCAGACTACTGGCTGAGAACAAAGCGTATGGGGACACCTGCAAACTCCCACCACCCCCACCACTCCAGGGTGGGAAATGTGTAATATTCTTCCAGGAAGCGCCCAACTATCTTTATGTTAATGCCTTGCTAGAGAGATTAAACAATCTTAACTTGACAATGGCAAGACCTCCAGTATTTTGTAGCTCCTCTTTAGTATAGGAATGGGCTTTGGAAAACCTCCCTTTTCCTTACCTCCCCCAACTCCCAAGTATATAAATCAGCCATTCCTTACTCTTACAATGCAGCTCTTTCTGTCAAGAGATTCTGTCCCCACCCTTCAATAAAACCACCATTTTGAACCAAAGACGTCTCAAGCATTCTTACTTAGCCATTGGCTCCAGACCCCACCCCAATGAACCTCACTTGCCTTCCAAAGTCACATCACCAAGACAATGAGAAAATGAACTGTAACATAGTAGTAAAGTCCAAAGTTAAAGAGTAAGACCCTCCCTATAGGATTAGCTAATTAAAACAAACAAGCAAACAAAACTTATAAAACCCTTCATTAGGGGCAAACAGGGGTCCTCTTCCCCATCTGGAAGGAGATGATGTGAGAAACAAAGGCAGAAGAAAAATTGTTAAATTTCCTTACTACCTAGAGTCCATTGACAAGCCCTTGAAACAGGCAGAGTGACCTTCCTCTAGGGACTCAGCTGCCTTAATGTTAATACTTTGCTAAGGGCAAAGGCAATCCTTGTGTGACGCCCCCCCCCCAACCCCACCCAACCCCTCCCAAGGATTTTTCATAGTACACTGGGTAACAAATGAGATACAGGGTCTTAAATAAATCATGTTTACTGGATATTTTCCCCCAAATATAAAATTCCTATCATATGTACATTTTCAATAATGATTCCACTCTGAATTTCTATTTCTTTGAATGGCCTTAATCCTCTTTGAATCTCAAAGATCTCATTTCAGAAAACAGGCACTGATGATGGTACCAGGATCACTGACATTCTTTCAAATCTACCCTCCTTCTCCCAAGTTCAGGTAGCTGAATATAGCAAGTCAAACACTGAATGATAAACATGCCAATAGACACTACACTTAGAAGCAACTTAAAAGATTTTCAAGTTCAATTTTGAATCTATTCAATTTTCAGCAAACACATGATTTAAGTCAGAAACCTGTATAAAAGATGTGACTGATCAGTGCCTGGTATGAACATTAGAACTGTGCACTATGAACAACCAGATGTTCCTTTATGAAATTAATTAAAAGACATGATATATTTAAATATACACCAAAAATACTGATAACAAAATTAAGAACACAATTTTAAATCTGGTTACAGATGTGAAAAGTGAGTGTTTCAGCACAGACTGTACTGTAACTGCTTCCTACTTTTAATAATTTTAAATTCATTTTTTTGTGTTATGTTTTAGATACATACTCAAAAATTGGGTATGATTCAAAAAATATTTGTAATCACTCAGAATTTCAGCTTTCCTTATTTGTAAAATGAAAAAAAAATATATTGCTCAACAGCATTATTTTCAAGAAAAAAATATATATACATATGTGAAATATGGCCAAGTATACTATAACTAGTATAATTTGTAACCATAATATTCCAAAATTTTAATTTTTACATCTAATGATATTTACCAATAATATGCAATTTAAAACACAAAATTAATTTAAATTTATTACTCCAGGCACATTATCAAAAGATTGTAACTTCCTTTTTCTTTAAGATTGTATTTATTTGACAGAGAGAGATAGCACAAGCAGGGGAGCAGCAAAAGGAGAGGGAGAAGCAGGATCCCCGCTGAGCAGAGAACCCAATGAGGGGTTTGATTCTGGGATTCCAGGATGACCTGAGCCAAAGGCAGATGCTTCACCCACTGAGCCATCCAACTGCCTCAAACTGTTAATTTCCTTAAAATAATCCATTAAACAGTTTTTTCAAGATGCATGTACTTTGCTCTCCTGTTTTCTTTTCCACTTCTCTTTATTGCTACCAGACCATAGGAGTCAAGCCTGTAAAACCTCTTCCCCAACGGAAATCCATGCATTTATATGCAGTACATGCTCTACACTCCCTTGTTGCTGAATGTAATGAAGCTTCTCCTATTTTGACATTCTCCTCCTCTGTGAATTTCAGTGTTCCTGGAGATGACACATTCAAATTCTTAGGCCTGAAAACTGCTATTGATCTTTGACCTGCCTCACCACATCGATTTTATCCCATAACCACATGCTCATCTTCTGACTTACGGAGATACTTCCTCTAAGGAAACGCTCCATCTCTGGAAGTGTAAACTTCTAATGTATACATTTCCGACTGCAAGGTCCCATCACTTTCTTATTCAGTGAAAATCTCTTTGGTACCAGGGAATTTTCAGTCCCACAAATGCCCTCTCTGTTCTCATTACTTCGGAGCTATGCCCTTTCATGGATGTCACAGTGGTCACACTGCTCTCATTGCTTTGTCCTTCCACAACACCTGGAACTTTCTCCTCTAGAGCCAACGTAACTGTCAACTGGGGACTGGGGAATAATGAAGGAGAGAGTCTGGTGCCTCACACAGTACATCAGGTCATCTTTCCTGCTGAATACATTTTATTGTTATTAAATTTTATAAGTCAAGGAATGAAGACACAGAGAGATTAGTCACTTTCTCATCCTCACAAAGATTGCTGATAGCACAGGTGGGGAGGTCTTTCTCTGAAACCTATACTGAAACTGTTATATTCAATATGTCACACTAAGTACCAGGACTGGGACTCCAGGGAACATAACAGTAAGAGCCGTAAAAAGATCCCAAGAACTCCTCCTAGACAAGTCATGAAGATGGAGAGAAAATAATAAATATGCAAACCAAAAACCAAATGATAGCAGAAATACAAACCTTCATGCTGATGGTAGCTCCACTTAGAGGGCATTTTGCTGATCTAGGTGAAACTCAAGAGTCTATCCATGAGGTTGTGAATGGCTCAGAGAATGGGAATCAAGACCCAAGCCCCACTTGTGGAAATGAGTCTAGTAAGATTACCCTTCCCAGAATACTCACTTCTCATTTTAAGAGCAGTTGGGAAATTCATCTCTCCTTTCCAGCCACCATTGATACCACCACCCTAGAACTACAAACCAAACCACTGGCTTCACCTTTAATGCTGAGTGCAATGAGGGGAAAATTTCCTTGGGAATTAGTCCAACCAACACAAGCCCTCATCATAGTCTGCAGTCTTCATTCACACACTATCAATTGCTCAGTTCTAGGAGAAATCATAATAATTTGAATTTATGACTTTGTAAATCCAGTGGTCCTAAATTCTACTGAATGAACAGAAAAACCACAGCTGAGAATTTGAGAAAAGTGATCTTTAACTGCTAATAGCCTAGCTTCCTCACAGAAGTAGGTGCTTTTTCAAAACAGTCCCCTCTAACCTATACCTCAAATAATTCTAACAATTAAGTTCCAAGAAAACTAAACAGAGTAAAAATAATCCTCAAAATGAACAAGCAACAGAATGTTATAAGAACTTGTTGGAAATAAAAGCAGTCATACCCACAAATGGAATTAGAAGGTACAGAGAATAAAGCAAAGATGTTCAATGTTTCAGTAAATAGAGTCTTAAAGAAAAAAGAATGAGAATAGAATATAAATAAAAAGAAACTTTTAGAAATGATGAAATAATAATTGAAATGAAAAACCCAGAGATGAAGCAACCTAGGCATCGCTGATGAGAGAATTAGTGAACTGAATGACAGGGACAGAAAAATGTGATGCAGAATGCCCTACAAAGCAACAAAGACCAAAAATCTAAAAGCAAGTATGAGACAAAGCATTGAGAGCCATCAAATTTAGGAAACATCTAATCAAAGAGTCAAGAAGAGAGGAGAGAGTTTCCCAGGACTGATAAAGACAGCTATCCACAGATATAAGAAGCCCAATAACTTACCAACAGAATAAATACAAAGTGATCTACCCAGAACATGCAACACCCCACCCCCAACAGAAAGGGGAGTCATAGGAGGTCTTAGCACACTCAGAGAGTGACATGGAAAGGCGCCATGGAAAGTTCTAAATTGTGTACCTTAAGTGAAGGGCGAGTGATTCCAGTAGAAGACCTAAGATTTAGGAAAATGTGAAAAAGCAAAGAAAGGATTAGGTGGCTGAATATCTCTATAATACAATAATTGTTTTGTTGTGTGTGGCCAAAAAAAAAAAAAAAAAGTAAAATATCCAAAAGAAATAATATATAAAATTCAATGGGGGGATTTAATTTAAATGTCCTAAGATTCTAAATAATTTTCAGGATGGAAGGTATATTGGTATTTTAAAGTACATGTATTTTAAAGTTTCTAAGGTAACCCTTATTAAATAAAGTAGAGTACATAACTTTACAAATACACAAAGGATACATGCATGGGGCAAGGAAAAATTATCCATCCAAAAGAAAACAAAAAGGAGAGAAAAAATATAGAAAACTGAGAAAAACTAAACAGGATAAGGGAAAGCCAAAACAAAATGATAGAAGGTAAAATCTATTATATCCTCAATTAGAACATATGTAATTCAATCTTCTACTTAAAAGACCAGGTTAATCACACTGGAAAGAATATACTCCACTCCAATGTACAATATATCATCCCTAAAAGAAGAAAGTGATTGGAAACATAAGTCAACATTCATTTATATTTTAATGTAGAACATATTTAATTTCATATGGAAATTTACCTTTCTGGATTTTGGGGAGAAGTGAAGAAAGAACTGGTATTTTAAAATTAGCTAACAATCTTAGAAGTCAGTCTTGATGCACTCTGTGAAACTAGGAATGTGTTTGAAAGGAAATTATTTGCCAAAGATTTCACTAATGAACTTAGGTGTAAATAAAGCAAAACAGCTAAGCGGTTTTTTTTTTTTAAATAAATAAACTATTGTGAATATTTCCTAAAATGGGGCAAGTTCCTAATGATATTCTAAAAAAGGGAAAAATAAGTAAAATTTACAACTTAATTGCATAATTTTTAGGTAGAAATAAGGTAACATCTAAACAAGCTTGGTTAAACTAACACCTAAAAATGAAAACTGGCTCATCAAGAAAACTGTAACTGAATCAAATTTGCTAAAGAATCAATGTCACTTTACTATTTTCATTAGCTTCTTTAAAATAAAAAATGTACCCTGGGCTCTGGGTGGTCATTAGTATCTGGAAGAGGGAACCCTTGAAGATTTGATTTGTAGACTTCAGGGAGTTTCTGTTAGCAAAATCGGGAAGTTATGTCTAGATTGTTTTAAAAGAATGAAAATCAGAAATGAATACTGTAATTATACCTGCTGTAATTATATTTCTAAATGAAAGCTAAGACACGGGAAACCACTCATGCATTTCTAAGACCTCATCTGGAAATCTTAATGCACACAGGTGCCCAATATTAAGAGAAAATCACCAAATAATTGCCTTTATCATACAGGGGTGTAGGTGAGCCCATTAATTTTGTAGCAGCCTAAGTAACTGCTCCCCTCTGTTGCCTAAATGAATACTATGAATACAGAAATATTAGTGGAATAATTAGCGATATCCTAAGAACTTTCAAAGCCCATTAAAGTCCAATAATGCTAACTTTTAACTTCAACTTTTCAATTAGATCCCATTTTAACATTTAACAGCGCCAAAGGCTCACTTTTCCTGAAATAGGTGGAGGTATTTTATAATGTCAAGGTAAAAATACTCAAATCCTACATTTTCATCTACTAAGGTCGATATGTCAAGCTGTATTTGCAGGGGGCAAAAAGAACATCTGCTGTAGATCTCTTCAACTTCTTAAACTTGGCTCTTGTATTTGTAGGAACTACAAAGAAACCTTCATTTTAAAGCACTTAAAAACAATACATTTGTCCAACATATGATAAAATATGAATGAGAAAATGAAAATGTCAGGTAGACTGGTCTATTTAAAAGGCTATTCAAGATCTATGCAAAAGGAAAAAGAAATCCTATAAAAAAAAAAAGAGGAGAGACATTTTAAATAAATAAGAAAGCTTAGTGTTTCATTTACCAGGATGTCAAAAAAGTGATCACAGTCCAACAATTCAGAATTTCAATATGCGCACTGTTTATATAGTTAAGTAAAAGTCTAACTTAATTCAGAGGTATTCTAATGAGTAAAATAAAGTTTATTGCAGAAATGATGATTTAACAATGGTATGCTGACAAGTGCAACACTGTTTGAATTACAAAGACCTTTCCAGGAGTTTTACTTTTGTTTTATTATAGTTAGAATTTGGCAAGGTTTACTCTTAAAGAGTGGTGCCAAATATCATGAGATAATACTCATTTGAAAAATTAAAGAAAGAAAGCAAAGAAGAGGAAACTCTTCCTTTTATCATTTTTACAGTTATATACTGAAATATGTTTTATTACGGAAGGCATGAGATTCAAACACTGGAAAGACTTACATTTATGTGATAACCTCAACATTTTTTTAAGTGCTATTTTCCTTTCCTTGTAAATTCTCTGGAAAATAAATATTACCTAAAAAAATTGCTTTGTTCTTTTCCTCACTATTGCTACTATCATGACTGACCATATATCCCTCAATGATGCTTTGGAATGAAGTCTGAAACATCTGCTCTATCTTTTCATACATGTAGAAAAGCAAGAAATTGTACTTCCTTCAACAGAAGCCGTAAGAACCAAAAACATCTAAAATCTGAGCTTTCTTTTTGAGAGAGGAAAACTGCCTTTAATGTTGCTTCTGAATCCCAAAATGTTCAGGATTTTTAGGGAACACTAACTTATTATTGAAATGTTTAAGTGATCTGTGCCTTTGCAGTAATTCTGTTCTTACGAATCAAATCCTTCAGCATCCAAAGCAAATTAAATGATACACTCTATTTCTAACCCGGTGTTCTTCTTCAATTACATTAAATCCAGTCAATCCAAACCAAATACTTCTCAGTCTTCCCCCCACCCCACTCTAGTCCCTCTCCAGGCTACCGCGCTGGTCCCTCTGGCTCTAGTCCCTCTTCCCCGCACACTCCATGCCCCCCTACACAGGACCTGAGCCAAGTATCTCAGCGTCCCTCATCTTCACACCAGCCTCCTGAATTCCAGTCTGTCATCAAGCCTTCCTTCCATGTTGGACGTGGGTAATACTCCTCAGCTCAGAGACTATCTATCTAGCAGATGCTGCCCAACGCAGGCTCTGTGTCTCATTTTTCACTCCAGCAACAGCTAAAAGCGAACAAGAACCCCCAAGTGCCAGAGGGACATTCACACAAGTCCATGAAATATTCATTCTGATTCTAGTTTTCCATTCCAACTTCTTAACCTACATTTAACTCTACTTATATTCCCTTCAAACCACATTACCTAGCATCTTTCCTGAATGATCTATGTTGTTTTAGGATTCCAATCCTTTGCTTACACAGTTTCTTTAAAAAGTATCTTGTGTGCTAGGCCAGATGATGTTCCCTCCTGGACTGTATTTGGGGGCACATGCACACACGCACACAGAATATAAATAGTATCGAGCAACACAGTCAACCCTCAGCTTAAATGACTAGTTTCTTGAAGGCAGTCCTGACTTCCCTAGGTGCAATGTTATTTCCACCTGTGTGATCCTGGTACTGTATCTTATGTATTTTTTACTATATCATTTACCTTGGCATATTATAATATGTATGTGTCTCCATTACATATAGAAGTTGTTTCTTAATTTTCATATTCTTATACATATTTTGTGTCTCTTGGTTTCCAGATTGATTACTCAAATCTATTTATAAATGAGAATTAAAATTTAAACTAGGATATATAACATGACTTAAAAAAATGCTCTTGAATACAAACATGTTTTTAAGCTTACTTTTGTTCCCATCACTAGAATAGTTAAGACAGGGTATCCTTCATGTGTTGAATAATTTGGACCACCTTGCTTCATACAAAGATTTATATATCTTTTCATGTAAACATCCTCATATGTATTTTTATAATTTTAAAACAGAGTTAATGTTAAAAGAAAAAATAATGGCATTTTCATTACTGCAGAAAGGTTTAGAATATGAATAATGTATAAGAAGCCTACTTATTCTTCAATTATTAAGTTTAAGAGAAAATCAGGGGGACTGGATAGCAGGACATTTGCAAATTAAATCCAAATGTTGAATCCTCTTTGCATCTCTCTGATGATGTTTGATTGCCCATCTAAGAAGAAAACAACAGGCAAAACAAAAACCTTTACTACAAAAAGACAAGCCTTTATCACCACTTTTTAAAAGAGTATGTCAAAGGAAAATAGAATTCAATTTATAAACTTTTTACTTTGGAAAATAAATGGAGAACTTTCAAAAATATATTGAATATGAAGTACTAGGAGGGAACTAATGATTAGTAAAAGAAAAGCCTTAAGGACCATTAAAGTGACACTAATTATAAAGAAGTCTGTATTTACAGATTGGAATGGTGCTATTTACACATGGGACAATAAAATGTGTCTCTTTGAATATATATGAATTGCAACATTTTAATATAAACCACACAACACATTCAACAAAAAAAGTTGCTCTCTGCAATGTCCCTCACTTAAATTGGAGGTATTTTAGAAACATTCCTTCTTTCTATATATATGCATATATATACAATATACATATACGTGTAAATACATATATACACATATGCTTATTTTTTCATTTTGTAACAGTATTTTATGTTGTACACCTAACAAGTTAGCTAAGAAGAAACAGCTGTAACAAACTAAAATTCCTGTTACTATTATTTTTTGTTGGATTAAATTCTCAAAAGAATTGTCCCCAAAACAATATGCTATAAAGTGGAGTGGCCAACATTACAATTCAGTCTTAAGATAATGTGATAAAATATTAGCATTGCCAATTGTTGATTTTTAGAAATATTTTTATTTTTCTATTTTTATTTTTAATTTATTCTTAATTTTATTTATTTATTTGTCAGAGAGGGAGAGCACAAGCAGGGGGAGCAGCAGGCAGAGGGAGAAGCAGACTCCCTGCTAAGCAGGGAGCCCAATGTGGGCTCGATCCCAGGAGCCCAGGATTGTGACCTGATGAAAAGTCAGAGGCTTAACCAACAAAGCCATCCAGGCATCCCCAATATTTTTATATTTTGAGAGGCACAGATGGGGCTGTAATAATTTATGAATCCATTTTTGCGAAATTGCTTACATACTTTATCACTATTTTTTTCCCGTTAAAAAGATACCTAAATCATTCTTTATTAATTCCTAAATCATTATCATCTAACTATTCCTGCCCTGTGTTATTTATAAAGATGAAAAGTTATAGCAACCTAAGTGGCCAACCGTTTTTTATAATGTGTCTGATATATAAACTATTTGACTACTTCTTGCTTATTACAGAAACATCAGGAAATAAATATTGGCAGAGAAATATTAAAAAACCAATAATTGTATCAATTTATAGCCATTATTCATGTTTACATAGGACCTTTTATATTTACTATATATACATATATACATATCTTTTTATTCTGTAACCAGGATCATAAAATCTGTATGACTTTATAACCTATTATTTTTAATCATCAACTAGTCATATAAAATTTTGTTTATTTCAACAAAATGTATATTATAATAGTAAGAGTAGGGTTTAAAAATTATAATAAACAAGTAATACCAATTTAAAAAACAGACATTTTTAAAGGATAGACAAAATTTATAAATTGTCATTAAACCAGCCCACAATACACCAGCATTATCAAGGCTCTAAAGATAGTTACTAGATTCTATACCTTGGCTATTATAAATAATGTTTCAATAAACAAAATGTGCCTGTGTTTTTTTGAATTAGTGCTTTTGTTTTCTTTGTGTAAATATCCAGTTGTTAGGGTAGTTCTATTTTTCATTTTTAATAATTCTTTTTTTTTTAAGTGTAGTTCTATTTTTATTTTTTAAGGGGCCTTCATATGTTTTCCAGAATAGCTGTACCAGTTTGCATTCCCACCAATAGTGCATGAGGGTTGCTTTTTCTCTGCATTGTTGCCAACACTTGTCATTTCTTGTCTTTTTTATTTTAGCCATCCTGGTGTGAGCTGGTTATCTCATTGTGGTTTTGATTTGCATTTCCCTGATGATGAGTGATGTCTAGCATCTTTTCATGAATCTGTTGACCACCCATCTATATGTTGATAGACAAATGGATAAGGAAGATGTGATATCTGAGAGGGTGGGTGTGGGTGTGCTCTGCCTGTGGGAGGTTGCGCTGTTCAGAGGAATTTGCAGAGGGGGAGTCTGTATGTCCTGGACCACCCAGTGGGGAGCAGACTGAGGCTCCTCTCTGAGGTGGAGGGCTGGGTTCAGTTTGCTTTCCACTAAACCTCAGAAAAGCTGCAAAAAGCCACCATAGAACAAAAACCTCCAGAGTCCAAAAGCCTGAAAAACTGGTTTCCAAGGTGCCTGGGTGGCTCAGTGAGTTAAGCCTCTGCCTTTGGCTCAGGTCATGATCTTAGGGTCATTGGGCTCTCTGCTCAGTGGGGAGCCTACTTCCCCCTCTCTCTCTGCCTGACTCCACCTACTTGTGATCTCTGTCTGTTGAATAAATTAAAAAAAAAATCTTAAAAAAACAAAACAAAACAAAAAAACCCACAACCATTTCCACAGAACCCAGCCCCTTGATAGAGGGCAGGATGACTGAACCCAAGATCCACTGACTGAAAAACAACAGGGCAGGCCCCTCCTCCAAAAGACAAGCCAAACAAACAAGAGGCAAGCACCACAGGGTCCCCATAAACCTGTGAAACCCCAACATCAATGAAAACAACATATTAAGCTCCCGGTATTGCCCCAAATTTCATAGATAAAACTTTTCTTCTTTTTTTAAAATTTGTTTTCACGATTCTTGTTTTTTTTTTTTTTTGACCTAACTACCATTACAAATAGATATATATTTTTTTAAAGATTTTATTTATTTATTTGACAGAGAGAGTATAACAAGTAGGCAGAGAGGCAGGCAGAGAAAGTGGAGGAAGCAGGCTCCTAGCTGAGCAGAGACCTGATGTCGGGCTTGATCCCAGGACCCTGAGATCATGACCTGAGCCAAAGGCAGAGGCTTAACCCACTGAGCCACCCAGGTGCCCCAAACTAGGTATTTAATACAACATATTCTATAGTAACTTTTAAAATTGAACTTTTTTCATACATATACCTTTGTTTTTTTTTTTAAGTATATATAGACATAAGCTTCAAAGTAGTCCTTTCCCCCTGTTCAATACTACCCATATATATAAACCAGTTTTTTTTTTAAAAGATTTTATTTATTTTATTTGACAGAGAGAGAGATCACAAGTAGGCAGAGAGGCAGGCAGAGACAGAGGGGGAAGCAGGCTCCCTGCTGAGGAGAGAGCCTGATGCGGGGCTCGATCCCAGGACACTGAGATCATGACCCGAGCCGAAGGCAGTGGCTTAATCCACTGAGCCACCCAGGCGCCCCTATAAACCAGTTTTAATTTCCCTGTATCTCTGGAAAGTTGAGTCCTTTAACAAAGATATCATGATACAAAAAAAAAAAAAAAGAGGTATCATGATACACCCAAGAAGAACCAAAATAACCTTCCTCGCCCACATCGAGGATTTATAACCACACACCCATCGTATTTTTCTGTCAGTGTTTCTGTTTATTTCTTTTTTTTTCTGGTACTATATAAATCTTCTTTTGGGGGTTCATTTTCTTTTTCTTTTTTTTTTCTTTTACTTTTGTCAGTATTTTTGTTTGTTCGTTTTTGTTTTTGTACCTTATAAATCTCACTTTGGGGGCTCATTTTAGCTCGGTTTTTTCTTTCATTTATCTCTTTCTTTTTTTCTATTTGGTGGTGGCTTCTGATTGCTCTGAAACTTTCCAACTTTTCAACTTGCTTGAACTGTGGTTGATATATTCAGCTATACATCCCCTCAACCACCTCTCACCAAAATGACCAGGAGGAGGAACACTCAAAAGAGGAAAAATTCAGAGACTGTGACCTCTGTCACAGAACTATTGGATATGGACATAAATAATATGTTGGAGAAGACCATTAGTGACAACACAGAATCTCTAAGGGCAGAAGTGAGAGCTGACCTGGCAGAAGTCAGGTCAATGCCATCAATGAGATCCAATCTAATCTAAATACTCTAATAGCCAGGGTAACCGAGGCGGAAGAGTGAATAAGTGATAAACTGATAGAAAAAGAACGATCAGGAGGAGACCTGGAACAAATAGCTTAGAAGCCACAAAACAGAATTAGGGAAATAAACAACACCATGAAATGTTCCAGTGTCAGAATTATTGCGATCCCTGAGGGGGTAGAGAAAGAGAGAGGTCTAGAAGATATAGGTGAATAAATCCTAGATGAAAATTTCCCTCATCTGGGGAATAAAACAAGTGTTTGTGTCCTAGAGGTAGAGAGGATTACCACCCCTCCCCAGGTCAACGAGAGTAAAAAGACCACCAGGCACATGGGTGTGAAATTCGTGAGTCAGAAATTCAGAAACGATATCTTAAGGGCAGCTGGGGGATGAGATTCCTTACGTACAGAGGGAGGACCATCAGAATAATGTCAGACCTTTCTACAGAAACTTGGCAAGCCAGAAAGGGCTAGCAAGACATCTGAATGAGAAGAACATGCAGCCAAGAATACTTTATCCAGCAAGGCTGACATTCAGAATGGAGAGATAAAGAGCTTCCAAGACCGGCAAGGTTTAAAAAATTATGTGGTCACCAAACTGGCACTACAAGAATTATTGGGGGGGTTCTATAAAAGAAGAAAGAACCCAAGAGTGACATAGAACAGAAAGTTACAGAGACAATCTATAGAAAAAAGGACGTCACAGGCAACAGGATAACAATAAAAAGTTATCTCTCAATAATCACTCTCAAAATGAATGGCCTTAATGTTCCCATAAAATGACTCAGGATTGCAGACTGGATAAAAATGACAGGACCTGTTCATATGCTGTTTACAAGAGACCCATTTGGAACCTAAAGATACATCCAGACTGGGGCGCCTGGGTGCCGCAGTTGTTAAGTGTTTGCCTTCAGCTCAGGTCATGATCTCAGGTTCCTGGGATTGAGCCCTACATCAGCCTGCCTGCTCAGCAGGAAGCCTGCTTCTCCCTCTCCTTTTGCCCCTGCTTATGTTCCCTCTCTCTCTGTGTCTCTGTCAAATAAATAAATAAAATCTTTTTATTTATGTGTTTATTTAAAATTTTTAAAAGATTTTATTTCTTTATTTGAGAGAGAGAGCATGAGAAGGGGGAGGGTCAGAGGGAGTAGCAGACTCCCTACCTAACAGGCAGCCTACTTCGGGACTCGATCCTGGGACTCCAGGATCATGACCTGAGCTGAAGGCAGTCATTTAACCAACTGAGCCACCCAGGTGCCCCTGTAAATAAATAATATCTTAAAAAAAAATTAAAAAGATACATCCAGACTGAAAGTGAAGGGATGGAGAAACATCTTTCATGCTAACAGGCCTCAAAAGAAAGCTAGGGTAGCGATTCTCATACCAGATAAATTAGATTTTAAACTAAAGACTATAGTCAGAGATAAAGAAGGGCACTACATCATTCTCAAAGGGTCTATCCACCAAGAAGATCTAACAATTGTAAATATTTAAGCCCCCAGTATGGGAGGAGACACCTACAAAAGCCAACTGTTAATCAAAATAAAGAGTCATAATGATGAGAATACATTAATTGTAGGGGATCTTAACACACCACTCTTGGTAATAAACAGATCATCTAAGCAGAAATCAACAAAGAAACAAGAACTCTGATGACACATTGGACCAGATGGACTTCTTAGATATATATAGTACATTCCACCCTAAAACAGCAGAATACTCATTCTTTTGGAGCACACATGGAACTTTCTCCAGAATAGACCATAAACTGGGGCACAAATCAGAAATCAACTGATACCAAAAGATTATCCTCTGCATATTCTCAGACCACAATGCTTTCAAACTGGAACTCAATCACAAGAAAAAGTTTGGAAGGAATTAAGACAATTGGAGGCTAAAGACTACCCTGTTTAAGAATGTTTGGATCAATCAGAAAATCAAAGAAGAACTTAAACAATTCATAGGAACCAATGAGAATGAAGACACATTGATCCAAAACCTATGGGATATGGCATAAAAGTGGTCTTAAGGGGTAAGGACATAGCCATCCAAGGCTCCCTCAAAAAACTGAAAAATACAGAATACACCAGCTCTCCTTCACCTTAAAGAACTGGAAAATCAACAACAAATTAAGCCAATCCCACACACAAGAAGGGAAATAATCAAGATTAGAGCAGAGGTCAATGAGATAGAAGCTAGAGATACAGTAGAACACATCAATGAAACTGGAAGCTGGTTCTTTGAAAGAATTAAAGAGATCAATAAACCACTGGCCAAACTAATCCAAAAATTATGAATGAAAGGGGAGAGATCACGACTAGCACCAAGGAAAGAGAAGCAATCATCAGAATTATTATCAATAGTTATATGCTAATAAGATAAGCAACCTACAAGAAATGGATGCATTCCTGGAAACCTATAAACTTCCAAACTGAATCAGGAAGAAATTGACATCCAAATAGACCAATATCCAGTAACAAGATTGAAGGTTGAGCAAAAACCTCCCCAAAAACAAGAGCCCAGAACCTGATGGAGTCCCTGGAGAATTCTACCAAACATTCAAAGAAGAAATAATACCTATTCTCCTGAAGCTGTTTCAAAAAATAGAAACAGAAGGAAAACTCCCAGACTTTTTCTATGAAGTCAGCATTACTCTGCTCCCCAAACCAGGCAAAGACCTCATCAAACAGGAGAATTTCAGACCAATATCCCTGATGAGTATGGATGCCAGGATTCTCAACAAGATCCTAGCTAATAGGATCCAACAGTACATTAAAAAGATTATCCACCATGACCAAGTGGGATTTACCCCTGGGATACAAGGGTGGTTCAACATTTACAAATCAATCAATGTGACAGAAAAAATCAATAAGAGAAGACAGAAGAACCACATGGTCATCTCAATTGATGCACAACAAGCATTTGACAACATACAGTATCCATTCCCGATTAAAACACTTCAAAGTATAGGGATAGAGGTAACACTCCTCAATTTCATAGCATCCATGTATGAAAAACCCACAGCGAATAGCATTCTCAACTGGAAATCTGACAGTCTTTCCTTTGAGATCAGGAACACAACAAGGATGCCCACTCTCACCAATGTTGTTCAACATAGTACTAGAAATCTTGGCAACAGCAATCAGACAACAAAAAGAAATAAAAGGTATTCAAGTTGGCAAGGAAGAAGTTAAACTCTCTCTCTTCACAGATGACATGATACTCTATATGGAAAACCCAAAAGTTCCTACCTCCAAACTACTAGAACTCATACAGCAATTCAGTAATGTGGCAGGATACAAAAATCAATGTGCAGAAATAAGTTCCTTTCTTATAGATGAACAAGGAAAATAGAAAGAGAAATTAGAGAATTGATTCCATATACTGTAGCACCAACAACCTAAGATACCTGGGAATAAACCTAACCAAAGAGGTAAAGGACCTATACTCGAGGAATTATAGAACACTCATGAAAGAAACTGAAGACACAAAGAGATGGAAAAACATTCCATGCTCACGGATCAGAAGAATAAGTATTATTAAAATGTCTATACTGCCTAGAGCAATCTATACTTTCAATGCCACCCGGATCAAAATTCCACTGGCATTTTTCAAAGAGCTGGAACAAACAATCCTGAGGTTTGTATGGAACCAGAAAAGACCCTGAATTGCCAAAGAAATGTTGAGAAAGAAAAAAAGCTGGGGGCATCACGTTGCCTGATTTCAAGCTTTATCACAATGCTGTGATCACCAAGATAACACGGTATTGGCACAACTAAAAGAGACACATGAGACCAATGGAACAGAATAGAGAGTCCAGATATGGACCCACAACTCTATGGTCAAATAATCTTTGACAAAGCAGGAAAAAATATGTGGTGGAAAAGACACTCTTCAATAAATGGTGCTGGGAAAATTGGACAGCTATGTTCAGAAGCAAGAAACTCGACCATTCTCTTACACCACACGCAAAGATAAATGGATGAAAGACCTCAATGTGAGACAGGAATCCATCAAAATCCTAGAGGAGAATATAGGCAGTAACCTCTTCGACACTGGCCACAGCAACTTCTTTCAAGTCATGTCTCCAAAGGTGAAGGAAACAAAAGCAAAAATGAACTTTGGGGACTTTATCAAAATCAAAAGTTACTGCACAGCAAAGGAAGCAATCAACAAAACAAAGAGGCAACCCACAGAATGGGAGAAGATATTAACAAATGACACTAAGGACAAAAGGCTGATATCCAAGATCTATAAAGAACCCCTCAAACATAACAGCCAAGAAACAGATAATCGCATCAAAAAAATGGGCAGAAGACATGAATAGACACTTTTCCAAAGAAGACATACAAATGGCTAGCAGACATGTAAAAATGTTCATCATCATTAGCCATCACAGACATTCAAATCAAAACCACAATGAGATACTACTTTACACCAATTATAATGGCAAAGATTAACAAAACAGCAAACAACAATTGTTGGAGAGGATGAGGAGAAAGGGGAACCCTCTTACACTGTTGGTGGGATTCCAAGTTGGTGCAGCTACTTTGGAAAACAGTGTGGAGATGCCTCAAAAAATTAAAAACAAAGCTACCCTATCACCCTGCAATTGCACTACTGGGTATTTACCCCAAAGCTACAGATGTAGTGAATACAATGGCCATATGTACCCCAATGTTCATAGTAGCAATGATCACAACTGCCAAACTGTGTAAAGAGCCAAGATGCCTTTCAACAGATGAATGAATAAAGAAGATATGGTCCATATATATAATGGAATATTACTCAGCCATCAGAAAAGATGAATACCAAACTTTTGTATCAACATGGACAGGACTGGAGATTATGCTAAGTGAAATAAGTCAAGCAGAGAAAGTAAATTATCATGTGGTTTCACTTAATTGTGGAGGCTAAGGAATAACATGGAGGACCTTATGAGAAGGAAAGGAAAAGTGAGTTGGGGGAAATCAGAGCGGGAGACGAACCATGAGACACTGTGGACTCTGAGAAACAAACTGAGGGTTTTGGAGGGGAGCAGGGTCGGGGGGTTGGGTGAACCTGGTGGTGGGTATTATGGAGGCCACATATTGCATGGAGCACTGGATGTGCTGCATAAACAATGAATTTTGAACACTTCAAAATATAAAATAAAAAATGTAAAAAGGAACATATAATATGCACATACATAAAATATAAAATAATAATTATATATAATAATTAATTTAAAAAATATATATTTTACACACACATACAAACATGGATTATTACACAGTCTTAAAAAGGGGTGAGATTTTGGCATTTGCAATTGCATGGATGGATGGACCTGAGGGTGTTATGCTAAGTGAAGTCAAACTGAAAAAGACAAATACCATGTAATTTCACTTGTATCTGGAATCTAAAAAACAACAGAAATGAGTAATGAACAAATAAAAAGTAGAACTCGATCCATAAATACAGAGAAAAAATTGATTGTTGCCAGAGGGAAGGGAGGATGAGAAATACTGGTGAAGGGGAGAAGGAGACACAGGCTTCCAGTTATGGAAAGAGTAAGTCATGGGCATACGGTCAATGGCACTGTCAAGACATTGTGAGGTGACAGATGGGAGCTACAGGTGTGGTGAGCACAGGGCAAAATACAGAGAAATGGATCACTATGCTGCACACCTGAAACTAATGTAAGGCTGTGTGTCAACTCTACACAAAGTTAAGAAAATCAAAGACTGTTACTAGATAACATTTATATTTGATAAGATTGCTGGTTTTTCTTTGTTTTGTCTAAGTCGTAGCATTGGCCAATCTGTTTTTAGCCTAAATGCCTTTGGCCAGCCTGCTATAATCCAAATAGTTCTTCCCCCAATTAAGAACTATCATTGACAATGATTGGGACTACAGGCTGAGCATCAGCACTGGAAAAGCAAAATGAACAAAAGATTATATTCAAGAAAGATCTAGGAAAACGTAAGAGATAATCAGACTGGGCACCAAGTGCTCTGCATCAGACTAAGTACCCTATAAATCAGGTTTCATTTAGTTTCCTTAGCACTGGTGGGTAGAAAGAAGCAGCAGCATTCTCTAGATGTTGTTCCCGAAGTGTGTTTTTGACAGTAAAACTCCGTCAATGAGCCCAAATCACACAGCTGGTGAGCAGAACCTGGAATCTTTGACTCCAGGACCCATGTAGCATTTGCCAGTAAACTGACTGTGTAGAGGGAAGGAGCTCTTGGACTGAAGGTGTTTCCCAGGCTCCTTGCTTCAGAGAGACATGACACCTGTACCTAACTAATGGAGCTTATTAAAAATTCAAGTGTGAGATTTTTCATTTTTCTCCTCCTCCTCTCAGAGTCCGTAGGAATTAAATTAAGACAAGTAGCTTTATCTGGGCATCTCTCTTGCAGGACAAAGGGGAACACAAACTCTGGGAAAAAGCTGTGCTGTTTACATCCTTATCCTAGCAGTTCTGCTCCATTAAATAACATGTTAAGAAAGAATTCCATGTTTTAATTGCATTTAGGGCAATTATGCAATAATGAGACTTTTATAAATGTAGGTGAGATGACACATTTTCATTGTGTTCTTTTCCTTTCCTCATTAGTTATCCCTAATTTTCACGATGACTATTAATACAACATAACATTGATATGCTCAGATGGTGTTGGAAAAGATTGTGTGTCATGCTGTGATTCATTAAAGCCAGAGAAAGGACTCGGGCATTTTTCAACTTTTTAACAGATAATTCATTTTATAATCTTGAAAGATAAATATTCTGCTGTTCAAAACTTTCTATTAATACGTTTTCTTTGAAAAATGACATTTTTGACCACAGCTGTCTACAAAGGGAGAATTTAATGGATCTATTTAACATTATTAAATTGCCAGCCTTTTCCAGTTTGTAATTATTTTTTTAATATGGCTTTAGTGCCTTCTTTTTGAAAAAGTCTATTTAAGAAATTGTACTGACTGCTTGATTATTTATGTTTTATTTAAGAGAATTTCAAGATTTTTTTCCACTTCTCAGACATTAATTAATTACTAGAAGATAACCTCACCCAATGTTATGGTTTGCTGTTGTAAGATAAGGACCAAAACCCCCCATGTGTACTTTTTAAAAATTTTCTTTTTAAAACTGTTCTCTGGATAATTTGGAATGGGTATTGCCTGAAGAATGAAATTTCTCCTAGCTGTGCTGTTAGGGTTTGCTATTCAGAAACTCACCACTAAATATGGGGAGGTTTTTTTTTTTTTTTCCTTTCCTGAAAGTTGCTATATTTTCCTGAAAGGGAAATACCAAGCCATTGATAATTACAAAGAAAAAATATGTACGAAGATACTTCATGGCATGGTGTTGAGATAATAGCACTCATTTAAAACATATAAATATGTTTTATAAATACCAATTGCTGATATAAGAAATATCTCATTTAAAACATGCAAGTTGGGGGCGCCTGGGTGGCTCAGTGGGTTAAGGCTCTGCCTTCGGCTCCATGATTTTAGGGTCCTGGGATAGAGCCCTGCAGTGGATTCTCTGCTCAGTGGGGGGCCTGCTTCCTCTCCCCCAACCACTCTGCGTGCTTCTCTGCCTACTTGTGATCTTTCTCTCTATGAAATAAAACAAATAAAATCTTAAACAAACAAAACCATGCAAGTTGATCTTTCTCAAGATAGCTCTGGCTATTTCAGGTCTTCTGGGGCTCCATACAAATTTCAGAATTATCTAACTCTGTGAAAAATGCTGTTGGTAGTGCACTACGGATTGAACTGAGTCTGTTGATTGCTTTGGGTAGTATGGACATTTGAACAATATTTCTTTTTCAACTCCATGAGAATGAAAAATCTTTCCATTGGTTTGTGTCATCTTCAGTTTCTCTCACCAGTGTTTTATATAGTTTTTGGAGGACAGTCTTTCATTTCCTGGTTAAGGGTATTTTTAGCTATATTTTATTCTTTTTGGCGCAGTTGTAAATGGGGTTATTTACGTAATTTCTCTGTTTTCATTATTTGTATATAGAAATGCAACAGATTTCTGTAATCATGCATCCCTACAACTTATTTTGGTATGCATTTATCAGTTCTAATAGTTTCTTGGGATTGTACTTAGGTTATTGCAATCCCCCATTTCAAGATACACTACAAATCTGTAGTAATCAAAACTATATGGTACTGGCACAAAACCAGGCACAAAGATCAGTGGACAGAATAGAGAGGCTTGAAATAAACTTGTGATTATATGGACAATCAACCTATGACAAAGGAGGCAAGAATACACAATGGGAAAGACAGTCTCTTCAACAAATGATGCTGGGAAAACCGGACAGCTGCATACAAAAGAATGAAACTGGACCACTATCTTATGTCATAAACTATCTATTGTCAAAAATCAAGAATGAATTAAAGACCCAAATGTGAAACCTGAGACCATAAAGTTCCTAAAAGAAAAGATAGGTAGTAATTTCTTTAACATCAGCCATAAATGCATTTTTCTAGATGTCTCCTGAGGCAAGAGAGTTTAACAAAATTAAATTATTGATACTACACCAAAATAAAAAGCCTTTGCACAACAAGGGAAATAGTCAACAACAACAAAAAAATGCAACTTACTGAATGGGAGGAGATACTGGCAAGTGATATTTCCAAAAAGGAGTTAATATCCAGAATATACAAAGAACTTATACAACACAACACCAAAAAAATAAATAATACAATTAAAAATGGGCAGAGGATCTGAAGGGACATTTTCTCAAAGACAACATACAGATGGTCAACAGACACATGAAAAGATGCCAACATCACTCATATCAGTGAAATGCAGATCAAAACCACAATGAAATGTCATCTTACATCTGTCAGAATGGCTAAAATTAAAAAAAGACAAGAAATAACAAGAATTGACAAGGATGTGGGGAAAAAAGGAACACCTGTCCACTGTTGGTGGGAATGTAAGTTTGTGCAGCTACTGTGGAAAATAGTATGGAGGTTCCTCAAAAAATTAAAATAAAATGACCATATGATCCATTAATTCCAGTACTGGGTACTTACCCAAAGAAAACAGAACACTAATTCAAAAAGATGTATGCACCCCAATGTTTATTGCAGCATTATTTACAAAAGTCAAGATATGGAAGCAACATGAGTGTCCCTCACTAGATGAGTGGATAGAGAAGAGGTATATATAAAGAACTTATAAAACTCATGCAAAAACCTAATAATCCAATTAAAGAATGGGCAGAGGAAACAAAGGTTTTTTCCAAAAAAGACATCCAGATGGCCAACAGACAAATGAAATGAGGCTCAATATCACTCATCGTCAGGGAAATGCAAATTAAAACAATGAAATATCACCTCGTACCTGTCAGAATGGCTAAAATCAGCAATCTGAGAAACAACAGGTGTTGGTGAGGATATGGAGAAAGGGGGACCCTTGTGCACTGTTGGTGGGAAGGCAAACCGGGGCAGCCACTATGAAAAACAGTATGGAGTTTCCTCAAAAAATTAAAAATAAAACTACCCTATGATCCACTAATTTTACTTCTAGGTATTTACCCAAAAGACACCAAAATACTGTTTCAAAGAGATACATGCACCCTGATATTTACAGGAGCATTATCAATAATAGCCAAATTATGGAAAGGGGACAAATGTCTGTCAACTGACAAATGGATACACCACACCTGTGTATGTATAGCTATAAAACACAGTGGAATATTACTCAGCCATGAAGAAGAATGAAATCTTGCCATTTGCAGTTATGTGTAGGGATAGAACTACCTCTAGTTCCCTTATGCTAAGAGAAATAAATCAGAGAAAGACAAATGCTATATGATTCCACTCATATGTGGAATTTAAGAAAGAAAACAAATGAACAAAGAAAGGAAGGAACAAAAACAACAAAGAGACCCAGACTCTTACATACAGAGAACAAACTGGTGGTTTCCAGAAGAGAGGTGGGTGGAAGATGGGTGAATAAATAAAGGGTATGTACTTCAATAATGAAACAAAATGCAAGGGGGGAAAAGTTACATGGATTATTTCTCAACGGGATAATTTCTTAGTGTGTTTCCAAGGTTGGGTATACCTAGTCATTACATAATGGAAGAAGCTTTTTATGTTAATTTTAGCATTTGCAACGATTTCTTATTCTGTCATTCACATAAGAAAACCTGGAATTCTATACTGATACTAACTTGAGTTCTAGAAAGATAGAACTGTGTTTGGTAACTTACACGCACCAAGCATGATGGACTGACAACACCAAGTTGATTATATCTTACAGGCAAAATGAACTTACTCAGATAAAGTAATTCACAGTTACAATGGGCATTTATTGAGAGAACTGTGTATAGAACTACCAGGCACCATACTCACTGCTCTGTATGCATTTTCTTGTTTATATTCATGAGAATTTTGTTATACAGTCTTGTAACTTGCAGATGTGATGCTTACAAAAATTAGGAAATCTGTCCAAGTTTATGAAGCCCAGTAGTGGCTAAAAAATAACACAGCACTGCCTGGGTGGCTCAGTTGGTTAAGCATCTGCCTTCGTCTCAGGTCATGATCTCAGGGTTCTGGGATCCAGTCCTGGGATGAGCCTTGTCTGGGGCTCCCTGCTCAATGGGGAGCCTGCTTCTCCCTCTGCAAACCACCCCCCCCCAACCCGCTCCTGTCCACACTCTCTCTTAGGTTTGTCTTCATCATGGTGTTTTTAGAAGAGAGATATAGATGTAAATATTAAAACTTAATAAGCATTAATACTTTACTTTTATGGCCTTTATATTTCGTATTCATTAACCTTGTTTTTCATGCTCGTGGGATGTAGCATATTCATAACATTGGATTAAACTTTAATCCACAGTGACTTAAATGAAGACTCCCCACATTCCCTCAGTAGTTCCTGTCACACAGATGGAACAGGAGCCTGCGTTCATTTCCTGCCCACAGATGGGCCTGGTTTTTGGGTTGTTGGGTTTTTGTTTTGTTTTGTTTTTTTGTATCTTTGGTCTCAGCTCCACCCCACTGTCTCATTTTAGCCCTAAACCCAAACGGGAAATCCACAAAGAGCCTGCCCCTCAGAAGCGGTTGTATCTGTATCACCTGGCCTTGCCCTGGTGGGATGTGTGTTCTGAGCTCACTACCCCAGCATTCTAGGTCTCCAGGGCAGACGGGTCTTTTCTTGTGATTGCCTGCTCTTGCTGAGGGCTTAAATCCTTCTTCCACCGAGCTCTTCTGTGACTTCAATCCCTTTCCTGTAGTGTCTCCTTACCCTCTAGTGCGGATGCTTCATTCGAGCCCTCTGTTGTAAAACAGCAGCAAGACCTCCGCCTGTCCCTGTATGTCTTGGGGACACAGGGACTTGTCAATCTATTCCTGGCCTGTTGACATGACTACCCCATTGTCAGGTCCAAATCTCATCTCTCTGGCTTACAAGATTCCAGATTCTGGAACCGAGCACCAGATAAAACCATGTGCTCGTTCGCTTACGAATGTCATCATCCTCATCTAACTCAGTGTACGTGATGGCTGGCACTTCTCAGTCACTTGCACCAATAACACAGTGTTGCAAAACGTGTTTTCTTACAAGAAACCATAAGAAAACTATATGACATTGTTTCAAAAAACATTAAAAAAAATTTTTTTTTATTAAAGACTTTGAGAGAGACAGAGCAAGAGCAGGGGGAGGGGAGAGAAGGAAGCAGACTCCCTGCTGAGCAGGGAGACCCATGCAGGGCTTGATCCCAAGACTCTGGATCATGACCTGAGCTGAAATCAAGTCAGACACTTTAACTGACTGAGCCACCCAGGCTTTCCCAATAAAACAGAAAAATTTTAAGTATTAACTAAACAGAGAACTAACAAGAAAAATGCAACCCTCTTCCCCTTCTGTCACAATTATTTTATCTTCCTAGAGGAATAGCTTAAAATGATCAGAAATTTAAGTAAACATCTTTCCTTTGTTTTTATGCTTTTGAATTTTAATAACAACATTTCTTTTCTTTTATTTTAAGATTTTTATTTTTTTACTTGACAGAGATCACAAGTAGGCAGAGAGGTGGGCAGAGACAGAGGCGGGGAAGCAGGCTTCCTGCCAAGCAGAGAGCCCAATGAGGGGCTTGATCCCCGGACCTTGGGACCATGACCTGAGCTGAAGGCAGAGGCTTTAACCCACTAAAGCGCCCAGGCACCTCTAAATTTTAATAACATTTCTAAAATTTTTCCAAATTATATCTCTAGGGGTAGCCAGAATCTACATCAAGAAATAGAGCATTATCTGCACTCCCCCCTCAAAAATAACTATTCTGATTTGACTACGTCTTCTTATTTGAACTTTATATAAACAGGCTTAGGTAATTTTTGGTCTGAATTCATCTGCTCACATTGCATTTCTGAGAGCCATCTGTGCTGCTGCATGTAGACATAATTTATCCATTTTCATTGCTCTGCAGAACTCTATTGTACAAATATACTATAGCTGATGCACATACTAGGACTGGACAGCGACATTTTCAACTTTTAGATGTTACAATAAGGAACATAGCTACAAAAAGTAGATTTGTGGTATCTATCTTTTATGAGCATATGTGTGCATTTCTGCTGTACCAATATTTAGGGGTAGAAATTCTGAGTCAGGTTTATGCATATGTTCCTACTTGATAGACAGTGCTTTCCATAATGTTGTACTAACTTACATCCCATCAGCAATAGCTGCAAACCCTGGCTGTTGCAAAATTTGGTTTCTTTGGTCTCTTAGCCATTCTGATGAACATAGGGTGGTCTCTTGTGGTTTATTTTGTAATTTCCTAGTAGTTAACAAAACTGAATGCCTCTTTATGTGTTTTGGTATTTGTTTTACGTTCTTGGTTTTGTTGTTGTTGCTTGCCAATTTTTCTATCTTCATGTAGGGCCTATTCCAGGCTTACTGCTATCTTTTTATCTTGGATGTTTTGTTTTGAATCATCATTTTGTTAGAGTTCCGTACACTCTGGATTGGAGATCTTTGATAGTTCGTAACCTCTCCTGGGGTCTTAAGGTTTCAGGTGGCAATAAAGTCTTTCAAATTATTATGAACATTGGGGTGGCTCAGTGGGTTAAGCCTCCATCTTCAGCTCAGGTCATGTCTCAGGGTCCTGGGATGGAGTCCCGCATTGGGCTCTCTGCTCAGCAGGGAGCCTGCTTCCCCCTCTCCCTCTGCCTGCCTCTCTGCCTACTTGTGTTCTCTCTCTCTCTCTCTCTTTCTCTCTCAAATAAATAAATAAATAAAATCTTAAAAAAATAAAAAAGTAACATCAAAAAAAATTACTATGAACCTCATTGACTGTCTTTTTATAGATTACTTGGATCATAAGAGGCCATTGACTGCCTAGGTGAAAAAATCCTGGGAACAAATAAAAGGAAGCACTATAAAAAGGAGATATGTTTATAAAAACTAGTGTAGCTACCACATAAAGTTTCAGAATCTACTTGATGGGAAGCTCTAGTTTACAGTTTTGTTATTCTTAGGCTTAAACTATTATCTTGTGAATTCAGACATTACCATGCCTGTTTTTCATTTTGTTTTGTTTTTTTAAAATTTTAAATTCTTTTGGCACTTCCTAGATGTACAATGTTCATGAACTAACCCAAGTAAGTTATGTTCTCTTTATGTACATAACCTTGCCTTAGGCCACTCGGTTTTCATTAAGGACAATTCATTAAAAGTACTCAGAAAAATCAGCCATTTTTTATGACTCATTTGGATCTAACTTTTCTTCATAATACATACTAAAGGAATCTAGTATTTTACTCTTCCTACTGGCAATATTAACAGGTGATTCAAAATTAAAATGTATTTAGAGAGATATGAACAAAACTTTTTAAAAATACGATTTATCACTTTTGCTCAGATTGGTGTTCTTAGCCTTTTGTGTCAGGTCAGGGTGACAACAAGTAGAACAGAGGTTTAAGAAAGTACGGGAGTAATTCAGACAGAAGTAATTCTCGTTTGCCTGAATCATCTCTGGAATTGTGATCAACAATGCAGCCCTCACTTTCATTAGGATTCTGGGATTTTTAAGATGGGTGTCAACATTCCTACCAGAGGGAGGAAGACTCGATCCTTGAAACAATATGGGAGCACAAACACAACAATTACTGTCCCACAATGTACAAAATCTCCTACCAGAAAATGTAGAAGATGATATTTCCCCATCCACACCCTGAATTGTTATCCATTTAATCACTTAAAAGACATGCAGGCCTTAAATAAATTTATAAACCCAACAGAGTGTGAACAGACTGGAATGCATGAGCCACCAATGAATTCAGGAAAGGCAAAATGATTTGGCCATTCATTGAATAAAGTATTTCCTTTTCTTTTTTTCTTTTTTTTTTTTTTTAAAGATTTTATTTATTTATTTGACAGAGAGAAATCACAAGTAGGCAGAGAGGCAGGCAGAGAGAGAGAGAGGAGGAAGCAGGCTCCCTGCCGAGCAGAGAGCCCGATGTGGGACTCGATCCCAGGACCCTGAGATCATGACCTGAGCCGAAGGCAGCGGCTTAACCACTGAGCCACCCAGGCGCCCAAGTATTTCCTTTTCATGTATCATGTCCAATGACTTAAAATCCATAAAAATTCCTCAAGCTCTCTACTTTTAAGGAAATTTCCAGTTATGAGAGTCACTTTTCATCTAGTTGTAAGGACCCAAAAACTTCCTCATTTTTCAGAAACAAACAGCTCGGGGGAAAAAAAAAATAGATCCCTTTCTATTTTAAGCAAAAGAAATCAAGATAGTTCTTAATTAAGTCACATTCACACCAAGAAGTGTAGATTAAGTTACTACCATGTGAACAGAAGATTTTAGATCTGCCTTCTCTGATAATAGAAAGGCTGATTTGTATAGAGAAGGAAAAGATAAAGAATAAAACTTATATATGCAAAATTATTTTATCTGAACAGTCCATTTGCAGCAAAGGAAAGCCATGGTCTCGTCCATTTATAACAATACCAATGAAACTATAATTTTATACTTGTTCATACCAATAAAGACACAAGCTATGTATCAGAACTTTACAGATCTCAACTTGCACAAGGGAAAAATGTATGTCTGGATTCTTGGAAACAGAGAATTTAGTGATCATTTGTTTGCATATTCCCCACAGATTTCAAAAAATAGGTATAAGGCCGTTTCCAAAACTCTGTTCAAGGTTTAATAACATAAAAACAGTTAAAGGGGATGATGACAGAGATAAAAAGCAAATCCTTTCAAGGAAACTAGACAGAAAGCTAGCATGCCACGTGTGCCTTGCATTTATCTTCTACAATTGCTAACGATGAATCAAATATTTGACTTAAAGACTCCAGCAGACAAAGCAAAAGGAAAACATTATTCACTACAACATAATCCAATACTATATAACAAAAGTATACCAGTTGTTAGGAAAAAACCAAACAATTTTCTTGACAAGTGGTGTCTCCATTGGAGGTAAATAAACAGAGAAGTATGACGAATGCCTGAAATTCAAAAGATACCAACCCTAAGCTCTTAATTTTGTCAAGAAGTGAAACTCCCAGGGAAATAAGAGGTCCTGTAACTCTGTGTTGGAATCAGGCTCAAGAAAGTTTCACTGAGGGGTGCCTGGGTGGCTCAGTGGGTTAAAGCCTCTCCCTTCTGCTCAGGTCATGATCCCAGGGTCCTGAGATCAAGCCCTGCATCAGGCTCTCTGCTCGGTGGGGAGCCTGCTTCCCCCTCTCTCTCTGCTTGCCTTTATACCTACTTGTGATTTCTTTCTCTGCCAAATAAATAAATAAATAATTTTTTAAAAAAGTTTCATTGAAAGAGTATCTGTACTTCAGATAGTAGTCTATTTACATAGTTCATAGAGAAATGTCCTGAATAAAGAGGGTAAAATCCATGCCTATATGTAAAAGAAATAAAAATAAAATTTTAAACAAACAGCAATTTGAGGTGGTTAAGCACAGTATATCTATAATGCCATTAAATTTGTGGGGAAGCATGACATTTGAATTATAATAGAGAAAACACACAGATACACAATCAAAATATAATGTGTCTAAGTTCTAAATTAGACACCTAGTAATTCAGTCATAGGGTCATAGCTGAGGAGGCCAACAGGCCCTGAGGCACCTGTGCCTCTTGAAATAATAGGTGTTTGCATAAAACTGTGTTTCCCATAGCTGGCAAAGGGGACTCAAAATCAGTATTTTAGGAGATCTTTGTAAACTGCTCCTTGTTAACATGTCTATTGTATGGAGTGCTGAGGAAGAAAATGGTCTTAAAATAAGCCATTGGTTTCCAGTGACAGAGACCACAAAAACTGAGATAAGCATGGTGTTTTCGATTTCAGAATTAAGTAATCCACACTCTTGACCTTTAAATGTAGTTCTCAAATACAACAGTTTTCTCAGGGCACTTGGCATCATCCCCTCCTCCGGCACGCACACCACAGTTTCTCTAAGGTTAAGGAACATACAAGTATCAGAAATAGTTAAAGGCTTTAAAAGGCACCCAGTCCTAAAGCAGTTATTTGCCTGAGGGAAGGTAAGAGTGGCCGGGAGAGTTGAAGTGTAACGCCCCACCACTACTTAATTTCTGGGACTGAGTCCCAAGTGATCTGAACCAGGCCCCCACTCTGGCACCGGGGAGATGGCTGAGTGTGGTCTCCGGGCAGGGATGCCCTCCTGACCAGCTGTGGACAGGTGACATATGGCTCCAGTGCCTGTGTGTGTTCATCCGTAAATGGAGAATAATGTAAGAACCCCACAGAGTTTCAGAGGAGTCTGAATGAGTTAATTCCTGAGAAGTACTTAGAGTACCCAGCATCGTGCAAACATAAGGGATGGGGTTGCTATTAGTATCTTCCTGGACGTGAGCCAGGCATGGGTCTAGTACAAGATGCCGTGCTGGGGAAACACGGTAAACCTCACTAATGGGCTGGAATTGTTTTCCATCAGACGCGAACCAGCAGGCACAGTGCTGAGCCTCAGGAGCCTTTGGAGGCACCAACCTCCACTGTTCACCTTGTGGATTTCTACATACTTTGCCCCTAAGGACATCTGCATCCTCTTACAGTGCCCCCAGTTTTTTATTTTTTCTCTCAACAGCATTATTCTGCTAAATCCTGTGTCTCATGCTTATTGAGAAAATGTAATAAAGAATTAAGGATCTGACAGTGAGAACTGTTCCCTTGTTGATGCTTTTTCAGAATCGTATTTTCTTTTAGTCCATAACTTTCTTAAATCTGAGCCCTCTAATAGCTCAGAGATGCAATATTCATCATCTCTTTGACATTCAGTAGACATCGAGTCAACATTTTAATTCAATTTTTCTGACACTGAGTTTTTCTCATCTGCAGTCTGTAGAGAGAAGGACTTACTACATACACTAACTTCTGGAAAATATCTTCATAAGTCAGAGATTTCCTGATCATACTTACTTAACCTCTCCCTAGATTTGCATTAAGTCAGGCTCTTTGTTCCAGTTAAAAAGACATGCAGTAAACTGGAAAAATTAGTTACTAAATTGAGCAGTGCTTCTAAAACTAGATCTGATTTTTATTTTAATAGAGAGAATCATAATTCACTGAGGCCACCTCAATTCAAAAAGCAATTAGTTGCCTTGTTAATTGCCTCCTAATTTTTCACAGAAACTTAATAGGTTCTGTTTTTTTTTTTTTTTTTAGATTTTATTTATTTATTTATTTGACAGAGAGAGAGAGAGAGATCACAAATAGACAGAGAGGCAGGCAGAGAGAGAGGAGGAAGCATGCTCTCTGCCAGGCGGAGAGCCCGATGCGGGACTCGATCCCAGGACACTGAGATTGTGACCTGAGCTGAAGGCAGAGGTTTAACACACTGAGCCACCCAGGCACCCCTGTTCTGTTATTTCTGCCAACATTCCATTTCTGCCATGATTCTACTCCTCACTTCCTATGGGAAGCAGGGGCTATGGAAGTTACCAGCAAAGTCCTTAAAAAAGTAAACCGGACCAAATTCTCACTTCACTGGTTATGGGCTGAGTAATATTTGGAAAGTTACTAAACTTTACTAACAGCCCTTGCCCCCAACAGTGCAATAAAAAATAATGCACACCTACCGTAGAAGTAGGTGTTTTACTTGTTTGCTTGTATTTAAATAAATTCCATAGGCTAAAATATGAAGAGTTTTTGACAGTCCTCAGAAAAATAATGACAAACAAATGGCAGCTATTGTTAACAGTAAGGTATATTCAGTGATTAATATTCTCCAAAGGACAAAAAGGACCAAAAAAGTTCATGTTCAAATGTTCAGCTTAATCTTCCTTAGCTCACACAGAAAATTATGAGTAATATTTCAAATTCTCATGAATTTTTCCAACCTTGTTTACAGGGTTGCTTTTGAGGAGTTTTTTTCCTGTTTTCTGCATAGTTCTTTGACTTTTAAAGATATATATGTTGCAAAATAATTGCCTTTAGCTTATTGCTTTGCTTTTCATCATTTACAGCATGTCATAGTGATCTGTTATTCTGATGTAACCAAATTTATCAGCCATTTTTAATTAGCAGAGGACATTTCAGTAAGTGATATTTAACTAATGGCCTTGACCCAAAGTTAGGGGCATCTAAATTTCCTGAGGGCTTTTTTTTTTTAAAGATTTTATTTATTTATTTTCCAGAGAGAGAGAGAGAGAGAGCAAGCACAGGCAGGCAGAGTGGCAGCAGAGGCAAAGGGAGAAGCAGGCTCCCCGCCGAGCAAGGAGCCCGATACGGGACTCGATCCCAGGACGCTGGGAACATGACCTGAGCCGAAGGCAGCTGCTTAACCAACTGAGCCACTCAGGCTTCCCCTGAGGGCTTTTTTTTTTTTTTTTTTAATATTTTATTTATTTGAGAGAGAGCACAAGGAGAGCACAAGCAGTGGGAGTGGCAGAGGGAGAAGCAGATACCCCGCTGAGCAAGGAGCCCGATGTGGGGTTTGATCCCAGGACCCCAGGATCATGACCTGAGTGGAAGGTAGATGCTTAACCGGCTGAGACCCTCAGGTACCCCCTAGAGCTTTTTCAACATAAAAATTGCTGGAGATCCTGAAACACACTCCCTGCAGGCTGAGAGCATCACAACCAGATATTTGCAGCTAATACTGATAGCCATAATGTTGTGTTGGAGAACAAAACTTTAAAATCCAGCTACATAATCAATGAAAAACAGACTAAAGCAAATCATCACCTCTGAAGCTGAATGTAAGATTTACATTCACATCAAACTAAGAGGGATGGGTACCAATGAGGAATGACAATTTTGGAAGGAACACTTTTCATATTCTGCCAACACTGGAGATGTCCTTCACCCTTTGGGACTTTTTTTTTTTTTTTAATGGAGCTAAAATAGCCATCCCATAAAACATACCATTTAAACCATTTTTCAGTGTATGCATCAGTTGCCTTCAGTACAATCACATTACTATGTGAGCATCACCACCATTCCTGTCTAGCATGTTTTCATCTTCCGAAATCGAAGCTCTGCTGCCTTAACCATGAACTCCCATCTCCCCTTCCCATCTCCCCTCCCCACTGGTCCTGGCAAACCACCATTTGCTTTGCTGTCTCAGAACCTCATAAAAGTGGAATTATACATTTGCCTTTTTGTGTCTGGCTTATTTCACTTAAGTCTTTAAGGTTTAGGCGTGATGTAGCACTGGTCAACACTGCCTTCTTCTGCAGAGTGGATACTAGTCCACTGCAGGTATGCACCGCAATCGGGTCCATCCAGTCACCTGCTAACAGACATTGAGGTTGTGGCCGCCTTTCAGCTATTGTGAATGATGCTGCCCAGAACAATCCTGTGCCTCGTTGTGTTCCTGTCTTCAGTTCTTTGGGGTGATACATTTAACTGATGTTAATTCTTGTGTCAAAGACTGGAGAGAGAAATTACTATTGATTTTCCCCTCTTTCTCCCTGCAATTAAAACAACGGATGGCTTGTGACCAATAAAAATCAATTTGGTGGGACTGGTGGTGACAGAGATATCAACATGAAACTGTAGTGAATGCTGATTTTCCCAAATTAATACTTGTGTTCTGTGTCCTCTTGACACAACCCAAGAAGTACTTTAACATGACATGAGCGTTCACATTCTTGAGCCAGAAACCGAATCTCTTATGTGTCTATATAAATAAAAGACTGACTTATTTACTCTTTTGTCTAGTTACTAGAATGTTAACTCCGTAAGTGCTGAGGGGGAGTCTTTTCTGTTCACCTCCTTATTTTCAGCATATGCTAGGAATGCAATATGTATTTTCTAAGAAATTGAACTTGGAACCAGTCTCTAAGCATATCAGATATGCTGCTTCAGGGCACATATACACAACTTCCTTTTATGGTCATTTACACGGCAGAATTCATTTGAATTAGGCTCTCGTTGTGTTGCCTTTACTGTCAAGTATCTTTAGCAATGCCCTTAATCCATTCTCCATATTTTAAGCTAGTGAATATAGTTTTATTCACCGATATTTTAAAGTTTCACCTTTCTTAGTCAACTCTATATTTCCTCTTCCCTTTCCTGCATGTTGCACAATTTTTTAAAATTTAAATATAAGATTTATGATTACGCATCCCATGCGGAATTACAAGAAATTAACTTGCATGTATAGTAGATAAAATAGGGAGCACCTCACTACCACACAGTGATCGGTGTGAGAACTCCCTCCCGGTTTCATGAGGGGTCTTTCTGTCAAGTTCCTGTACTCGGGCTGGTCTGATGCACTGCTGTTTCCAATAAGATTTCTGCAGCTTTAAGCATGAATTGAAAAGGACTGCTTAACTCACTTTCACTCTGATTAAACTTGGAAAGAAGGAGATTCCAGGCATCAAGGCTATGGACAGCTCCTGAAAGCATCCCCTAGTTAAGATTCATGACTCCAATCAGCTCCTGAGCTCCCTGCTTCCAATCACTGCTCCACAAACACACTCCATGCTTCTTCCTTCTGGGTTCTGACTCCCTGTTTCCTCTGCTTAGATGCACAGGCTCTGCCTCATTTAAGCTTCACTGGGAGAAAGTCTAACCACCCTTCAGGGCTGCTCAAATTCTTCACCTCCCTGGCAGCGAGCAGTTCGTGTTCTTTCACCAACTAAAGTGTCTCCTTCCTTGGAATCCACGGGAGAAACCTGTGCTTTCCTAACAGAATTGATTACTAAAGCACATATTGCATCAGTGCGTTCTTGTTAAAGTCCTCTCTTCCCACCCCTCCTCTCTCCCTCTCTCTCCATTCCTCTTCTCTAACTCGGGTGGAATATTACACTGCATAAGGCTGGCTACCTGGAAAGAACCCAAGTACCTCCTGGTAAAAGGAAAAGTGAGGTGTCCCTCAGAGTTGTCAGTAGTCCCAGAGAAACTAGCCCCATCTGTCCACCTCATCATATGACGTCCACGTGTTCATTCCAAAGCACCTGTCACCACGCAGACATCTGCCCACCCAGCCCTTTCCCTTCTATGGGGGGACCCAGATTCCCACCTCACCTCTGCCACTAGACTTTCCCAGGGGTCCCCTGGAGCTCACAACCCATCATTACCTATATTCCCTAAATATCCCGGTCTTCTCTCAGACTATTAACTTTCTGATTTCTTGTCCCCAAACTGTCCCCTCCCCTCCAGGAGATATGGCTTTCGGCAGCCATCTCAGAGAGTTACCCCCATACTTCAGCTGGCAGAGAGCCTGGGGCAGACTGGCAGACATCTCTCTATCTGGATGGAGGCTTCTAGAATATCCTTCCACTTCCTTTGCCACCTTCTCCCAATTCCTCTCAAGCACCTGCCATCATCAGATTGTATCACTCATAAGTTTCTCACTACAATCATCTATAGGCCTCTGGAGAAATCCCCTTTATTAATGGGCTATTTTCAAGTTTGGCTCATTTTTCTTTTTTTCCTCTATAAACGCTCTCATGATGAACAGTCATAGAAAAATCCTCAGGCATTCTATTCACAGCAGCATCTGACTTTTGATCACTCCCTCTCTTACCAATCTACTCTTTTTGAGGCACACAGACCACGTTCCCCTGGCATTCCTGTCCCCCCATGGCAGCAGCTTCTTGGTATCCTCTGAAGGACTCTCTACAAGGTCTAAGAGGTGAGTGCCAGGGCTTAGTCTATGGACCTTTCCATCTATGCCCATATTCTAGGTCATTTCATCCTGGCCCATGATTTCTTCCCTGAATCTAGATCAGCATCTCTGACTGCCTTGCCTTATTAAAAATCTCCAAAAATGAACTCTTGATGCCTGCTATGACAGTACCTGGGGGAGGGATGGGGACCTGCTTGGAACAAAACCTAAGGGTCATTCTTGATTTTCTCTCATGCCCCACATACGATCCATCAGCATATCCTCTTTGCTATCTTGGACTCCCTCCTGACCATGACCCCAAACCACCACTGTGGTTCAGCCCACTGTCATGTCTCTTCTGGAAAGTAATACATTGGGCTCTGTGGCTCCTCTTGTCCGAAAACGCTGTCCACCACCCCTACACTAACCCTGCACATCTGGAATAATCCCCTTACATCGGGTTATGTCACATCTCTGAAAAAAACCATTCAAAGACTTCCTTTCTAACACGTCGAGGGTAAACCCCATGTTCTGGTCCTGGGCCACATTTCGAATTTCATCTCCAACCAATCTTCCAGCCATGCTGACCTCCAGGCTCCCACAGGCTTGAGGGACTGGACAGAGGAACGAGCAGAATACTCCTGACCTAGGAATCCACAAGTCTTGCCCTTGACCACATACATGACTTTGTACTAAGTAGTTACTGATTTTATCCATCAGTGACGTGTTTCTTTCACTGGTTTGAAGTACTAGAATGGTAATGCTGTTTTTGTTTGTTTTTTTGAACTGCTCTAAGTTCAACTTCAAGAACAGTACACACTATGAGTACTCAAAAAAGTGTTTGCCAACTAAATGAATGAACTGAACCAATCAACACTTCATGGGACAAAAATGTAAAACTCCTTTGGAGTTGTTTTTTACTTGCAAATCATGCGATTTACATATAATGTGTTGACCATTTGTGGACCACTTTTAGTTTGAAGGGGAATTCTGATCAGGAGTCAGTTTTTGGCACTATGAAGGAGCTATTTGGCAAGCACACTATACATGTTCATTTGCTTGGCTGATTTTCCTCTTTCATACTTCTCTGTACATAAGACGAAAAGGCTATGTGTAAGAAGAGTTCTACTCATAGTTCCCCTATTATCAAGAAAAGAAAGGCAACTCATTGATCATGACTGAAAGTAGATGCAACCACCAGTTGGATTCACCCAGGGAAATTTAGGTTTTATGCGTGTGTATTAATGCTATTTAAAAAATATTCTTAAAATACTTTTAGAAAAATAACTGTAATTAAGAATATGAAATGCTGGGAGGCTTGCATGGCTCAGTTGGTGAAGTGTCGTCTGCCTTCAGCTCAGGTCATGATCCTGGGGTCGTGGGACTGAGCCCCATACTGGGCTCCTTGCTCAATGGGGAGTCTGCTTCTCCCTCTGCCCCTTACACCACTCTTGTGTTCTAGCTCTGTGACAAATAAATAAATAAAATCTTAAAATAATCCAAAATGTTCTAGCTTCTAAAATTTCTCCCCAATGTAATACAGTATTTATCAATTTATTTCTCAGTAACAAACCTATTGTAACTTTATATGCTGCTAACCATTTATAAAATCTTTCAACATATTTGAGGATGACTTATTGGAGAGAAATGAAGAATTATCAACTTTTGTCTTGGATGTTGGCTTTTAAAAAATTCTAGGTAGGGGTGCCTGGGCAGCTCAGGTCATGATCTTTGGTTCAGGTCATGATCTCAGAGTCTTGGGATCCAGCCCCACGTTGGGCTCCTTGCTCAGTGGGATCCTGCTTCTCGCACTCCCTCTGCCTGTTCCCCTGATTGTACTCTCTCTCTGTCAAATAAATTAATTTTTAAAACAAAAAAAGTCTAAGTAGGTTTGTGATTTTTTTCTGATATATCTGAGTTTTTTTAACTTTTAGTAAAGTGCTAAAATTAGTAGTGTTATGTTTTACATTTATCTCAGATTTTTAATTTTAAAAAATGCTGCAGAAAAAAATAATTTATCACATGATTCCTTCTATTAGAAAAACAGTAATTTTATATTTGCCACTAGAAACTCCACTTTGCAAATCTTTGGAGTTACCCTGAATTAAACCTATGAGAAGCATACAAATTTCCTGGGAGCCATACATTTTAATGATTTAATATCTTATTCAGAGTAAATTATCATAAGTAATTTTTCCTATTTTCACAGTAAAAATAGAACATAAAAGTTGCACAGTATTTGCCTCATAACTATTCTGTATTTAGTTTGGCTAATTAAACTCATGTATCTCTGAGTTTCAGACTTTTGTTTAAACAACATGAATAAGTACTCAGTCAATACAAACTACATGGTTACACTTTATCTGCAAAGTCTGAGCTCTTTGTTTTAACGTTAGTTCGGTATCTTAATAAATGTTTTCGTACCTTAACTCTGAGCACAGAAGTAAACATTCTTGCATCTTCAGATACACCTCCAATGTAGAATTTTTTCTGAAACACTGGGGGATGATCATTTTCATCCTGAATCTCAATATACACTTTAGCCGTATTGCCTGGAGGATAAGAAATAATATATTTTTAATTGGTGGCTATTCACTAGAAAAAATGCACTGAAGTAAATACTTACTATACTTGCTTTTTTTCCTCTCTCTCTCTCAAACAATGGAAATGGCTTAAATGAGAAAGTCATTCCTGAATGGCAAGTTTAATTCCCTGAGGTCCACAGAGGACACGGATAATGATGCTTCTGGGCCAATAATGTGAAATTGCTGTTATTTCTTTTAATTACAATGTCTTGGTAATTCATTTTACTTGATTTAATAGGCACTAAAGTATTGTGTTCTGCTGATTTTAATGAAACAATTCAACTGTTCATGCTCGCAAACATTTCACACACACTACCAACTACACCAAAGTGACACAAATACATAAATACATTTATGAAATAAGAGAAACTGACATCAACTAAAAACAATATTTTTTTCCTTAAGTGTAAAACTAGCATTGATAGTCTCTCAGTTTAAAAATGTACAATATTGGGGCACCTGGGTGGCTCAGTGGGTTAAGCCTCTGCCTTCAGCTCAGGTCATGATCTCTGGGATTGAGCCCCGCATTGGGCTCTCTGCTCAACGGGGAGCCTGTCTCCCCCTCTCTCTCTGCCTGCTTCTCTGCCTACTTGTGATCTCTGTCAAATAAATAAAATCTTTAAAAAAATAAAAATGTACAATATTTTCTTTTTTTATTTTTAGGATGAAAAGTAAACAGTGGTTGGGTGAGGGGTTTATTTCTACAAAGAGAAACCAAGTTTAATCATAATGTTACTTTAGCCACTGAAAAAAGTATAGCTGGAGAGATCAGTGAGGTCGTGTGAGTCATCTACACTGGGGTGTGATGTCTACCATACTAAATATGCCATAAAGAACACATTTCATCATTAAATGTTAGAATCTCACTCCCTCCATCATCATCATCACTCTAATGAAAAAATGTAGCACCTGTCACTAGTCCACGAATAACCCTCTACAGGAAACCCAATATACAAAAATAACTGGGCGCCTGGGTGGCTCACTTGGTTAGATGTCTGCCTTCTGCATGATCTCTGGCTCCTGGGATGGAGCCCTGTGTCAGGGCCCCCTGCTCAGTGGGGAGTCTGTTTCTCCTCTCCTCCTGTGCTCTCTGTGTCTCTCGCAAATAAAGATGTGTGTGTGTGTATCAAAATACTATGCAGCCACCAAAAAAAAAAAAAAGAGATCTTGTCATTTGCAATGACATGGATGAAACTAGAAGGTGTTATGCTAAGTGAAATAAGTCAATCAGAGAAAGACAATTATCATATGATCTCTGATTGAGGAATCTGAGAGGCAGGGGGAGTCTGTGGGGGGAAGGGAGGGAAAAAATGAAACAAGATGGGATCAGGAAGGGGACAAACCATAAGAGACTCTTAATCTCACAAAACAAAATGAGGGCTGCTGGGGGGTGGGGGTTAGGGAGAGGGTGTGGGTTATGGACATTGAGGAGGGTATGTGCTATGGTAAGTGCTGTGAAATGTGTAATCCTGAGGATTCACAGACCCCTGGGGCAAATAATACATTATATGTTAATAAAAAATTTAAAAAAATATCAGTGAAGGAGCCCAGACTTGGGTGTCAATCATATTGGCTGGCCTTCTGATTTCAAATCTCCTGGTCTGTTAAAGTATGGAGAACAATAAAAACAAAACAAAACAAAACAAAACAAAAAAATAAATAAAATCTTAAAACAATACTTAAAAATAATTTACAAACCAGGAAAAATGAGGAATCGCTTGGTAATCCCTTTGCAACAAGTAGACTGAAATGATAGAAGCATTCTGATGTCTTACCAATGTGAACTTTGCTCATATATTTCAATTAGGATCAAATATAGGGCAATTGAGCTACAAATTATTTATCAGGAGAAACTTAAAGTTGCTGCTTTATCATAGCTCCAACTACAACAAAGTAACACCGATCTATAGCACCATAGGCATATCATGGGTGTACAGTAGTAGATCTGTGTCGATTAAGTACACAAAGGAATAACCTGCATTGTCTTAGAACTGAAAAACAGGCTGCTTTCTGCTTGCCTGGAGAAAAGGTCAGAGAGGTGAAAGAGTTATTTTCCCGGAGGTTTTAACCCTACCCTGCTGCTACCCATTTAGTTTCCCTCTTATTTGTCTCTTTCTAGCCATCCCTGACCTGGAGGAGTTGGAATGGGGAGGAGAGTGTGTTAGCTCAACAGAGATGGTGCCCCGCAGAGAAGCAAGGCTAATGGCAGTTAGCCTGCTGTGTATTGGGGTGGGGAAGTGCTCTGAGCTGCCCCCTGGTGGGCCACCAGCCAAGGTTGGCCAAAATGAACACCACTTTCATCTTACTAACTGACCAGCTTTCTCTCTAGAATCAAAGGACCTAACAGCTCTAAATTTAACATGTTTTAACAAAAGGAATTCCAAACTACAATTATCACCTTTAAGCTTTTTTTAAATGTTTTTAATTAATGACCACATTAGTTATGGTCCCTATTGGCAATACTTGAGAAAGTGAAGGCTGATTTTAAACTCACTGTAAAGGAAAAAATTTATGTGCTGAAATTTATCTGCTTTTCTCCTGATACTTTATAAGATGATGACAGAAGGTTAAGTCCCAGGCATAACATATTATGCCGTCAGGAACAATTGTGCTTTAGATAATCTTTTAAAAAGCAACTGTTAAGTATTGGGAAAAATAACATGAGAATCAGTGTTGTAATCTGAAGTGACACTTACATGTTCATAAACATATTACATGTATACATTTTATAAATTCCAGAGACTGCAATAAAAATATTTTAAAATATATGTTTAGTAGTTATTAAAAATCTCTAATAAAATTAACATCCGTAGAAACACTGAGATAAATATCTACTTACACTAATGACATTCAATGGGTACAAATAATCTGTAAAATAATTTATCCTGCTTTAACCACCAGACTAAACTTTTTCAAGGTTTCCTTTGACAAAATACTCATCTCACAAAAATCATCATTACCATGTAAAATAGCATGCTTTCCTATCAGTTGTGCTTAAGTCCATATTTGCTTTGATACTGATACGGTCTCTGTATCACTTGGTGCTTTAAATAAACAGTAAAGTAAAGTGTGATGGTACTTCCATGCCATAAATTATGTGAGGAGAGCAAGCATGATGATGGAGAGTAATCACAGGACTGGATTATCTGTTTAAGTTTTTCTTGTAATTTTCCTTTGCCAGATTTGGGCATTTTTAGGTTTATATAATAACAGTAATAGTAATAATAATAATAATAAGCAGCATGTAACATACCCAATTCTCTCAGTTTTTTATTGGCTGCTCTTCTTCTTGCCTCTAATGTCTTTTCAACACAATATGGGTTAGTTTCTCCTCTTGGTTTTTTAAATATTTGCCTAACAACTCTGCAGTTTGACAAAAATTTAACTAGAATTGGATCATAACTCTGTGTTACTGAGCTGTATAATTTCTGGCTCATCTGCCAGAAAATAAATGGAAAGAAAACATTATAGGTATTTTATATTTACTTAGTATATAATGCGTTCCATGTCAGTTTCATCCTGGGCTATTTTTATACCCAATAACGTTATCATAATCATTACAGTCTTATTGCATTTCACACACTGGAATGTTGTGCAATCACAATTTTATTTTATTTTTAAAGTTATTTTTTATAAGATTTTATTTTATTTTATAAGGTTATACTTATTTATTTTAGAGAGAGAGACAGGGTACAAGCAGGGGGTAGGGAACAGGGCTTAGAGAGAGGGAGAAGCAGACACCCCACTGAGCAAGGAGTCTGATGCAGGACTTGACCCCAGGACCCTGAGATCATGACCTGAGCTGAAGGCAGATGCTTAACCGGCTGAGCCACATCAGTACTCCTTAAGGATTTTATTTTTAAATAATCTCTACACCCAATGTGGGACTTGACCCCCATAACCTCGATATCTAAAATCACATACTCCACCCAATGAGCCAGCCAGGAGCCCCCACAAATTAGAAAGGGAAAAAACAAAACAAAAAAAAAGGCAGCACCGAAGTGTGATTAACAGTATGAATAATTCTTTTCTTTACATCTACAGGAACCCATTTAAAAATCTATTTTCATCATGACTGTCCAAATATAAACCATAAATATAAATGTTTTCTTATTATGATAGCTCCTTAGTTCTCATTATTTGTTGAGGAATTTAAACCCAGTTTCACATCTTCATATGGTCCTCCCAGGTCTAGCAAAAATTCAATACTGGGAGCTAATGGTTATTGGGCAGTATGTGGCTGCCAATTGCACCAAGCTTTGCAGGAGAATCTGGTCCTAGGAGATAGATAGAGCTGTTATCACAACTACTGTTATTCTCATTTTCATGCAGAACACTGACAGGAGAACGAGGTGAGGGGCTGGCCCAGGGCTGGTGCGTATTCTCTTTGGCAGATGGTTTGGCTGAGACTGGAACCCACTATGTGACAGTAGGACTCAAACACTGACATCTCTAGATTCTTGGGAAAAGGGCCAGTTTGTGTGCCCTAACATGGGTGAAAAGAAGTTTCAGGTTGATTGCAGCCAACACTTTTGATTGACTGCAAACAACACTTTAAAGATTACAATTATAAACTCCTTCCCTTTTTGTAATTAGGAGCCTCTGCACCCTGCCTGAGTTCTCACACAGCCCTCCACACTGTCCCAGAGGACTTTCGTGCAGGGTTTATGATCTGACTCCCCAGTTTTCCCAGCAAGTATTTGATGGCCTGTTCTATATCACACTGAGCAAGTAAACACATAAATACATCAACTGATCAATACATTTCAGTGTTTTGCCTTTGCTGGTGATGATTCCAGTCCAGGCATCCTCCTCAGGATAATCAATTTTATGAGTTCACAATGCATTGTGTGAAACACAATGTCCTCTCAGGTGCTTGGAATTTACCTGTACCCACTTTAAGAAATGTCCTCTAATGGTCAAGGGGTCAGATTTGGTCAGAAGATAAAAGAGTGTCTTAAGGATACATGTCCTAAGGAAGAAAATGAAGTCAGGGCAAGGGGGGGGGGGCAGTCTGTGGAAGAAACTGCAGGGCATTTTGCCAAATTAAGTCAGTCTGACAGACAAATACTGTATGACCTCATTTCACACATGGAATGAGGACAAACAGAACTCAAAGAAACAGACAGAGTGGTAAGGGACACCAAGGTGGGGCATGGGGGGGTAGGTATTGTTGATCAAACAGACAAACGTTCAGTGACAAGACAACTTTGTTCTGAGGCTCTAGTGAACACCATGAAGACTGACAGGAAGTGAGAAATAACTTGATTGTCATAAATCACTTCATAATATATACATGTATCGAATCACCGAATTAAACACCTTAATAATTTTATTTGCTAAGTATACCCAAATAAAGCTGGAAAAGAATTTTGATAGGTCTAAGAAGCGACTGTAAAATAAATACCTGGCAGTCACAAAATAAATAAAATACACCCAGGTGGTTTAATCCCTAGAATATCACTCACTCACATGTTCTGACTCATGGACGTACCATGTGAGTGACACCAGTGGCTTCCTTAGCTTACACACTTTCACAATGCTTGCATACAGACTTAGGGCGCTATCCTGGTCTTCCACTGATTTTGGGTTTTGAGGATTTCAAAGGCAGAAATTTGGAAGTAACTCTGATTTAAATTCCTTTAAGGAAATACAGTTCTTATCTTTTTAAGAGTACTTGCACAATCGATTTTTTTTTTTTTTTTTTTTTTTTGGTCAATATATCCTTTAAGGTAGCTGTGAAGCATGTAACAGAAACAGAAAAATGCTGAGGGAAAACAGGAAAGTGATACTTTGATAAAATGGATGGGAGAACAGTGTGAGAAGAGCAACACCAGTGCCAGATGTCAGACACACCCTGCCCTCCCCTTCTGCAAGGACTGGGAGGAGCCCCACAGGGGCCAAAGGACATTACAAGCTGGGGCAGGGGGTGGATTTATTTGGCATGTGTTTTGGTTAGGAACATTGTACTCTTCCTTTGTACTTGGGGGCTCATTGCCTCATTTCCCTCCTCAAATGACATTCTTTTTCCTCCAATTTTGTAGGAGAGAACCTCTTCTTTGGGCAGCACCTTTGGCTTCAGTAAGCCAAGATGTTCCAGAAGGGACCACTCCCTTGAGGGAATGTGACACATCTCCTTAGTTTGAAGAAAGAAAAAATGGAACTGCTTAAGAGTAAAGCTCAGGGAAGAAACTAGGAGTCAGAACAGAACCTTTGGGAAGAGCCCTCTGTTCCCTTAGGCAATCTGAACAAGGAAAAAAGTGTTCAAACACTAAGTGATGTTCAAAAATACCACTAATTCAACTTGACTCCATGTTTTTCAAGACCACATTTAGTTTGTGATTATCTTTCCTTCTTTCTTTTCTTTCAATAATTAACACTGGGCTGTTAGTTTTCCCAGGAATCCCCTATTATTCTCAAGATCAATCTGTTTCTTCTGTCCACACGACAAACCTACTGCCTACATTGCACTGGGTTCTCAAGAAAGACTTTCTGAACAGCTGTCTAAGGAGTTAAAGCCGTGGTTCTCGGCCATGGTTGACTTTGCCCATCTGGAGACAATTGTGGTGGCAATAACTGCAAAGGGAAGGTAGGTAGGGGGGTTGAGTAAGTAGAGGCCAGGGATGCTGAGGAACATCCTGTGATGAACAGCAACAGGCCCCCAGAGCAAAAAGAAAAACAAAAAAAAAACCACAAAAAAAACAGCCCAAACTGTGGATAGCAATGATGCTGAAAAACCCCAGTTTAAAATAAGAGAGGTTAGAGGAGTAAATAAATGGAAAGACTGTGGATACATTAAAAAAAACCGTGTCATGGGTCCACCTGCAGGCACACATCTTTAATGCAGGACTCAATCAAAACAGGCTGAAATTATGCAATCATATGATGGCCCTCCCCCCTGGGGCTGAGTTCTTTCAAGTCAGGGGTTTGATCTTGTTCTCCCGCACTCCTGTCACTGCCCCTTGGCCTCTGCTCTTGACATTGCCTCCATCTGAAGGAGCTGAGCTCCAAACACATCTCTAATTATCACTGATAAATACATCAAAGAAATAACTACTGTCATCCTTAGGATTACAGGAGCTTAGTCTGATTAGATAACATACACTAGACTCTAAAACCTTGGAGGCAAGGGCTGTTTTTCTTATTGTTATATATTCTTCATGGTCTAATGCATTAAATAGATTTTTTTTTGAAATGTATCAAAAAGACGGAAAATGACTTATATTCTCTGATGATTCCATTGCAGAGAACTTTCAAAATTCTTGGAATACCAGACTTACTTGGTTATTCTGCTGGTGCCAAAAAAAAAAAAAAATGATTAGTTCCTCATGAAATCACATCACACAGACACACACACACACACACACACACACCTTTTTACACTGTTTTTCCATTGATACTACTTTTGTATATGTTTGACTGACAAATTAATTCTCTGGAAGCACTGGGACTTCCACATGGTAAGTGTTCAATAAATGTTGATTTAGACTAGAATTGCTACCGTCCCCTCCCACCCAGTATCCACTTAAATAAAATGAATCGCTGTATTTTATCCCCATAAATAATAGATTTCAAGCCCTTAAAAAAAATCATAGTACTGAACAAATAAATGTTGCACCTCTCTCAAATGTTGAGCACCTCTCTCAAAGAAAACAGATTTTTTAAAAATACAGATATTAGGAGAATAGAGGCTCTGAAATCATTTCATAAGTCTAAGGACTATTTGGAATGACTCAGGATTTATGTTATTTATACTACTGTTAATTTCCTCGGCATTCTTCTGCCCTAGTGTATATGCCAGATAAATGACTGATTCTTTAAATAGTGTTTAAGAACAAAAGGATCATCTGAGATAAGAACTTAATCGGATCTTACTAAGGGGTTTATGGATAGTTATTCAGTTAAAAAAATAGGCTGATTTGAGAAAAGCATGGAAGAAATAGGTTTTGTTGTGTTTATTAGATGGAATTTGTAGGAATACAATATATTTACATGCTCTTTTGAAAAATAAATTATTAAGTACATTAGCATGAGAAAAGCCACTGCCTTTTTGGTTTTCAGCTTTCTGCTCTGCAAGAATTGTACTTGGTTATATTTATACACACTATTTTCAGTAGCTAGGCAAGAGAGATTAAATCTTTTGAGGTTCATTTTAATACTTTTGTTATTGAGCTCTGACAGTTGATTTAATTAGCCTTTGCATGATTTTAATTGCTTGTATCTAAAACATACATTTTGTGTATGTGTTTGCTGCAAGGTGAATAACTGAATTAAGGACAAAACTGCCTGTAACCATTGGCTTCAGACACTCAGATTACTATAATATATACCTGTTTTGGGGTAAATCTTTTTGTCAAGAAAATGATGACATTGACAATGTTACCAGAACAGTGATGGGGAGATAATTAGGAACAGTAATATTCTCAATTCCAACTGAAGTTTGGCTTTGTATCCCTATAACATATTTTCCCATTAGGAACACTTAATGAACTTAAGTTTCTCTGTAAACATTAACCAGAAAAAACAAAAGCTGAGACTGCAACATTGTTTCTTTTCATTGGTATGGCAAGCTCTCCTTAATCCTGTGAGACAGAACCCATACATTTAAAGGCTTTGGGAGGCAATGGTTATGACTTTCAGCTCACTCTGTTTCCATCCAGAATAAACAGTAAACACTGTTTTAATTCTTTTGTGTCTATTAAACTCCAGCTCTCTCCACAGCTCAGCTTAACATAGGACCTGTAAGTGGGGAAGTTACAAGTGGGGCTAGGTAGGGAGAGATGGACGGGGCCAGGCCATCAGGCTCACAGAAATCCCAAACATGTGGAAGTGCGGGAAAACCAGAGATAAAGGAATAACCCGAATACCTTGCCCTAGGAACACCCTGCCCTAAATGGGGGGGGGGGGGGATCTTTTATGATAATCACCTGGGACCAACGAACACCCAGACCCTGGGAAGGAAGGAAGCCACTGAAGGGGTTATCACGAGTCCCTGCTCAATGGTGATATCGGTAGAAATTTTATAGAGATTTCAGGTCCCTCGGTAGCTTTCTAAAAAGACCAACCCTAAAGGCCTTTGTCAGCAACCCTGTGGGACCCCTCTCGCTCTTGAGAGCTTTATCTACATCTTCACTTAATAAACTTCTACCGCTTTACTCACTCTGTCGTCCTCGAGATTCATTCTTCGGCTCCCAAGACAAAAACCTCGCTCTCCCACATCATTTTGGTGCCAAAACCCAGGACCACGTCCACCCGAGGAGGAGCAGAGAGCGAACTCTTTCCTGAGCGAGGGCTGTCCCTCAGCCGACCTCTTCCCATAAACAGCAAAACCCGCACCTGTGGGCCGGCTGGAGGCGAGCCGCGCAGGCGCCGGTCTTAGGGCTCGGTCTTAGGCTTCTGGAGAAAGGTGTGGTCGGTCCCCTTCCTCCGACGGAGGGAATGCCGGCCTCACCTGACGCAGCTGCTTTCTGCTCATTGCCTTATCTTAAAGGACCTGCTCCTGCCTCAGGGACGTTGTGTCAGGTCCTTCCAGTCTCCGAGGAGCAGCAGGCCCGTCCAGCCAGGGACTCCGTTCAGGGTCCTTTATCCTCCGTCATCCCTTCTCTAAGCACCTTGAAATGTTATGGGTTCCACGGTCCCGCTGACTTTGTCAGATGGGGGAAGAATGCTGCCTATGCAGATAGAAGGGTTTTTGTTTGTTTGTTTGTTTTGTTTTGTTTTTTCATTTAAAAATGTCTTTTTATGAGGACTTAGGAGGAAAATCTTTTCCTCACTTTTTGTTGCTTAGTAAGATAGGTTTCTCTGTTAGGTACAGTTTAGGTTTAATCACGACCAGGGATCAAAACCCAGGTTATCGGCAAGCCAGATTAGAGCTATCTCCTTACATGATAAGTCAGAGGGAGCCCAGTGTTTCCTGGGAATTTACTGGACAACACGGGGCATGAAGGAGAGAGCTGCAGACCCCAGCCAATTCCTCCACTGGTTGCCTTAGCGGCTGGGACTTTAGTGGGTCATGTAGTTGGACTTTCTTGTTTCAACAAGAGAAATATGAAATGATGATGCTACATCTCGGGGTCTGCACCCCTCAATAGGGCCAGGCTTATGAATGGGACCTCAGGTATAGGGACAGAAAAAGCGCCCAGGGGAGAAGCGAGGGAACATAACTGAATCCAAGTTTAAACTGTTAAGCTCGCTAAGCCTTTATGATTAGGCCAGATTTTTTAGGGGTACATCCAGAGGAGAAAAGGAAGATCAGGTGACAGAACGGATCAGAGTGGCTACTCCTGCTGGCCTGATCCCCCCTCACCCCAAGGTGTTAAGCCACTGTTTCACACTGGGTAGGAAACCAGGGGACGCCTTGGTTCACAGGGGAGAGCTGGATGTAGGGACGCCTTCACAGTCACCTTCCCAACATGCACCAGTAACGCCTACTAGGATCGCAAGATGGGAAACCATTCTCCGCGGGGACTCCTGGATTAGGTGCTGCAAAACTGGGTAATTCCCCTTGTAAAACTTTCTAGTGTTAAACAAACAAACAAACAAACAAGAAACTTTCTAGTGTTTTCCAGGGGTTAAACAGGTCAGGTTCTTCAAGGCAAGGTAAAATCAGGCGTGACCTTTGTGGCAAGGCATGGTCTCTTCAGTCCCCAAGGATTCTCCTCTGGGGTGCCTTTTAACCCACTGGAGACAACCAGCATTGCAAGTTTAGGAAAGGGTTGAGTTCCTGTAAGGCTCACTGTATGGCCACAGTGGGAAACTGGGCAGGTAGACTAAGGAATCCTGGATCCATCCAGGCTTTCAGGGCTCCAAATCAGGGCCCTGACATAAAGGCCTCTTGCAGAAGGTGTTTACCCAAACATGTTGGCTAGTAATCTCCCTCCTGACCGACTGGATCAGTGTCTAAATAATCCTCCTCCCAATAAACCTAAGTTGCTGGAGGAAACACAGGCCTCCCCAGCAAGGGGATGCTGACTTTTCCCTGCCCCTCACTGTTCCTACTACTAGATGTGAAGGCTTCCCCCTCTTTCCTTTCTCAGGTTAATGGCGATAATTGGAGCCAACTGTGGTTAGTTGGCCTCAGGTCCTGGACTTTGAGGAATATTTCCAAGCAGCTGCTGAAATTCCCTTTGTTTTGTTCCCTGTCTTCTCCAGCTGGACAGGGACTGCCTAACTCCACTTGTTGGTGGGAAAACAAGGCAATTATGCATCTTTCCAAGTGGATGAGCTTTAGAACTGGGAACCCTTTGCTCTTGTCTCCCAGCAGCACTTGCCCCTTCTGTCTGCCCCACCCCCTCCTGTTTCTGTACCTTGGGTGCAGCCTGCATAATGGGCTCTCTCAGGTCTCTCCTCCTGTGTCTCAGGTGAAGCTTGACAATGGGGAACAAACACAATGAAAAGTGGACCCAACTGGGAACAAAACTTGGGATTTAAACTAAATTTCAAGTACATGTCTTTAAAGTTATCATCATTAAATGTGAAGCTCATAATTCTGCCAAGGTTTGCTGAAGGTCAAATAAGCTCGTGTTATCTCTGTTCCAATTTGTTAGCAAAATCATGGCTAAAATGATGGTTAATTGTATGTCTCATCCAAGTTTTCATAGGAAATTGTGAAAATATCTTTCAAGGTCTTTGGGATTAAATTCATTGGATCTCTAGGTCTTTTCCAAATACAATAAGGTGTTCAGTCACTGATGACTGGATGTAGGTTTGTGCTTCTAACTACTTACTCCGAAGAAACTGAGGATATTTACATCTCTGGTTAACATATTTTATGCTCAATGGGTTCATAAATTTGCCATCTGAAAATTCTGGTGTAATGGTTCACCATTGGTTACTACTTTTACTGGAAACTAAGATTTCTAAAAGTGCAAAATTTGGCAACTCTGTGTGTAGAAAAGTAGGAGATGTGTAAGAAAGATATAAGGCATGGGAATGCATTTGTGTTGAAGGTAAAAGAAAGCAATTCTGTCCTAAATGAAACTGGTTGTTTGCAGAGAAATAGCTTGAGACAAACTTGGAATGCAAAACAAAGTTGTAGGTTTGTGAAGGGAAATCTTTGGAAAGGAATTTTCGGTGTGGTCAGGACAGACTAAGATTGGAATAGATGATATAAGTACATCAGTGTAAGACTGAAATTCTGCTATCTCTGTTAAAAACACAAAAGTTTTCTTGAGTTGTTGGTGCTCTTTTTGGTAGAATGTAAACAGCTATTTTCTCTTTGGCTGCTAAGAAAAACCAGTTTCTATGGTTTGCCTTTATCAGGTCTTTGAAATCCCTAATCCTATTTATTAGGCAGGTGCCTTAAAACTTTCTAATGTTTTAACAATCTTCTCCAAGATTTAAGTCGTGAACACAGTCTTGTTGACTAATCAGACTTGTTTGGTAGTTACAGTCTGGTATAAGGTCCTCACTGGACATTCTGGCTATTGAAGTGTTATGTGACACAGAAATAATGGAGCTCCTTTGTCCATTGCATACTAATGAATTCTCATTAACAATGTCCATTTCTGAATCTGTCATTTATAATTGTTCTTATTTGCTTGCAAAATAAGGTTCATCCTCCAGGAGTCTCATAAAAAGGACTTCTAGGACAAATACATGTATTCAGTATCTTTAAGATCAAAACTAAAATGGGTAAAAACTTCCTAAACTAGTAGGGCTCCTGGATGGTTCCATCTCTGATAGTCATTTACCCTAGAAGCCACCTCCTACAATTGGAAACAAAGGCTTTAACCATGTATCCAACAGCTCCCCAGGTTAAAGAGAGCCTCAGAGCTCACTATGGGACTCCCAGGACTTACTTAGGACTGAGCATATAATAGGCAAAACCAGATGCTTGCTCAGCAGGACTCAAAATGATACTTCTCAGGCCCTGGATGCACTCAGCCAAGAGTTAAATGAAGTCAGAGAAGGAATTCTGGAGACTGTCTAATATTGCTTCACCATTTTGGATGTGAAAAATAACCTCACATGTGTTTTTTTTTTAATATATTTTATTTATTTATTTGACACAGACACAGACACACACACACACAGAAAGAGAGGAAGCACAAGCAGGGGGAGTGGGAGAGGGAGAAGGAGGCTTCCACCAAGCAGGGAACCCGATGTGGGCCTCAATCCCAAAACCTGGGGATCATGACCTGAGCCAAAGGCAGACACTTAACAACTGAGCCCCCAGGTACCTACACATGTTGTTTTAACATTACAATTAACTCCTGGTATGTGTCCCAATTAATAGGGAACATCTGTGATCAATCAAGATCAAGATGTCCACAGATCTATTTGACAAAATTGGAAATTAGGGCTCTTATCTCATAGATGTGATCATAATTTAGGGCCTAATACTTGTTTTATGCTCATCCTTTTGCATGTGCTGATGCACGGACCCTTTGCTGCCCATCATGACCCCTGGAGCCATACCTCGGGTCCCTGGACCTAGCCCGGGACAGACTCTAACTGTGGCACAGCACACCCCCCCATTTCAGCAGGAAGCAGCCAGAGCAGTCATCGTCCCATTTGCTAAGGGCAGTTAGGGTTACTGTTCCAGGGAGAATGAGGAAATGATAGGTGGGCCGAGGTAGGGAGGGATAGATATGTGCAAAGGCTCACAGAAATCCTGAAAGTGTGGAGGCATGGGAAAGCCAGAGATCAGAGAATAACCGGAACCACCCTGCCCTATGTGTGTGTGGGGCGGTGTCTTTTATGATAACCACCTGTGACCTATAAAGAGTAACCAGACCCTGAGAAGGAAGGAAGCCCCTGAAGGTGTTGTCACGAGTCCCTGCTCAATGGTAGTATCAGTAGAAATGTTAAAGAGATTTCAGGTCCCTGGTTAGCTTTCTAAAAAGACCAACCCCAAAGGCCCTCATTGCCAAAGGTTGCTGATCTTTTCTGAGCTACAGTTTCTCATCAATAACAGGGCAGTAATCATACATAGCCAACGAGATTAAACAAGCAATTATAAGTGGCTTCACCATTTCCCATATGACTCAGTTTACTGACGGTCAGGGAAGGGAAAGTATTAGCAACACTATTACCACCAGAAGGAGGAAGAATACCAAGGCCACAGAATTTAAAAATAAAATTTCCTTAAAAAAATTAAAATAATGAAATTTCCTAGCACTGAATTATAAAAGAAAATTGTTTTGTATGGGATATTGTATAGGGACCATCAAATAAGGTATTTTTTTCCTGCATCTAGAAGAATTTAAGTAGTAATGAAATAATAGAAATACAGTAAAAGTGTCTTCAGTACCCATACTTTTGTTTATAGGACAAGACCGCAATTTGCCAAACTCATTTTGAAAAGCTTTCTCTTTGAGAAATACAGACACACTATACAATATCTGACATAAAAATATTCTGACGTTACGAGCCTGACATGAATCCTTTTTTCCTTAAATGCAGATACATAGCTGAGAACAAACAGTTATACTTGAGTATACCATTAAATAACCTTGGTATTTTTTTAAATGTACAGTTAAAAAGTATACTTTAAGCCTAAAGCTATTTTTTAATATATTTTTTTGAGATTTATTTATTCTGGGGGGTGGGGTGTTGGGCAGAGGGAGAGAATCTTAAGCAGATTCCCTGATGAGCATGAAGCCCTCTGTGGGGCTGGATCTCACAAGCCTGAGATCATGACCTGAGCTGAAACCAAGAGTCAGATGCTCAACCGACTACCCAGGGACCACTAGCCTAAAGCTGTTTTATTTCAAGAGAAGCAATGGTTGGTAATTCTGGTAAAATATGTAAATAAAGAGACCAAAAAAGGCTAACCAACAAAATGATCATGTCTTGGAAAAGCAATCTTCTAAGCACTTGAAAAGATACATGGACTGTAGTGATTCACGTCAGATAGTCAGTCTTGAATTATCGTGCATAACCCCAAACACACAACCAGAAAGAAACATGTTCTTGTTTCCTACATTGAAGTAGGTAAAGAAGAATCCGGCAAGAAAAGATTAATAAGCCAACTGTGGTTTATTGTATTTTAATGGAAGAGAAGGAGGCTCATTCCTCTCTGTTAGCATAGTTTTTCTGTGTTAGCCCCTGCACTAGCTGCTTTGTTTCCAGTATCTCTTTTAAAATCTTTTAAGTGATCCATGAAGTAGATACTGTCATTTTCAGATAAAGAAAGTAAGACTTAAAGAGTTAGGTCAATGCCTATAAGGGTGAGTCAGACTTTCTATTCAAGCATGGCTGAAATTTGTATCCAGTCTCTCTCCATAAGAACAACAACAAAAAATTTCTAATAAAAAATCAGGTGACTATCTTTAGAGACTAGAATATAGGCTTGCAAATGGTAGAAGTGAAATAAAAGATTTCTGAGTAGGAAGATACCTCTATTTCAGAGGGTGGGCTATTGTAATCACCTCTCCTACAGTTGGTCACAAGTGGAAGAAAAATGACCAATAATTTGAAGGATTTAAAAACGCCTGTGGCACTTTGCTGAAAGAGGGGGAGAGAGCATTTAAAATAATATGCTGAAGTAATTGAGAGCATGAACATTAGCCTCTGCTCATTAATGAAGAGAAAATACGGGCATCGTTTGAGTTTCCTATTGTTTCTGTAAATTAATGCTCACACAATACAAGTATATTATATTATGGTTCTGTAGGTCCGAGGGGTCCTCCTGGACTAAAATAAGATGTAGGCAGGCCTGCATTCCTCTCTGTGGGCTTGGGAGATGGAGCTGTTTTCTTGCCCTCCCCAGCTTCACCCACTGCCTCCCTCCCCTCCCTGGCTCTCATCTCCTTCCAGTTCAAAGGCACCTATGACCCATGGAGTCTCCCACCAGCATTACCCTCACACTGACTGCCCTGCCTTCTTTTACTTATAGGTACCCTTGTAATTGCATGGAGCCCACTCAGATAAGCCAGGAGAATCGACCCATCTTGTATCCTGAGTTTAGGAAACTTCTGGGAACCCTGTGCCATGTAACGTGGCATAGCCACACACTCTGGGGCTTAGGACATGGGCATCTCTTGGGGGAGGGAGCATTATTCTGCCAACAAAAAGGATACTGGTGATTTATTTAAAACTTTAGAATTCAGGGAAGATACTATATTTATGAAATAGGAAAGTTTTAGGGTGCTTGGCAATGACAAATTCAAGAAAAGCCCAATTCGGTGATAATACATGCATGGTAATAACCAGAGCTCTTCTTCCTCTACAAACAGCATTACTGATGGCAGTCACTAAACGGCGGTTATGGACTGAGCTATGTCTCCCCTACCTTTGTATGTCGAGGCCCCAATCCCTGATGTGACTGTATTTAGAAATATAGCCATTATGGACGTAATTAAGGTTACATGAGGTTACAGGGTGGGACCCTGGCCCAAAAGGATTAGTGTCCTTTTAAGAAGAGAGAAGAGAGCTAGCACACTCTCCTCCCATCCCCCCACCTCTCTTTCTCTCAGTCTCTCTGTCTCTGCCCCTGACCCTGTCTGTCTCCATCCCCTGTGAGGACACAGCCCAAAGGTGGCCAGGTATGAGCCAGGAAGAGGGGTGTCACCAGAAACCAACCCTGATGTCACCTTGATCTTGGACCTCTAGCCCCCAGAATGGCGAGGAAATGCATTTCTGTTCTTTACACCACCTAATCTGTGGTATTTCGCTTTACCAGCCGGAGCACACCAAAGCAATGGCGACACTAACTCCTGAAAAGTTGAGATGTCTCTAAGCTAAATGCTTTTCGGTGACTTCCTGCAATTTATCCCCATAATAACGCTGTAACTGATTACCCCCATCTTATCCACGCAGGGAATGGGGCTTGGAGAGATTAAACGAGGTGTCTAAGACTGTACAACCAGAAGAGGTGGAAGATTCAGACCCAAACCCCTGCCAACATGTACTCCTGACCATTTCACTTTATGGCCTCCCTTCAGTTTGGGTAATTTAAAAAACCCAACATAATCCCTAAACCTCTCTAAAATTTGTGGTTTATGGGGAGCTAGGAGAGTCTGGGTCCGCTGGCATAAATTTTTAATTTATATTAGGGTATACGTACATTTATGCCTAAAACCACAGGAAGAATGAACAATTCACTAGGCAACGTCTAGGGTTTCTAAGTCTTTAGAACCCTCCTGAAGGCTGAGAATACAGTGACAGAATGGGTCAGGCAAAATGAGTCTGCTTCTCCAGTGCATCAGGAAGATAGGTGAAAAGACACTGTAGTTAATCTGGCTTAAAATTAAATCTGCTCAGTGGAAGTATTTCTGTATATTTTTTGCTGAAAACATCCTTCATCCCTGCTTTGTGGGAACTTGAGGTAAAGTAGAAACATCATGAATTTAAAATGAGAAATCCTGGGGTACGTGGGTGGCTCACTCAGTGAAGCACCAGACTCTTGATTTTGGCTCAGGTCATGATCTCAGGGTCGTGAGAAAGAGCCCCAGGTCAGGGGGCTCAAGATTCTCTCTCTCCCTCTCCACCTCCACTCCTGTTCAGTCATTCACTCTCTCTCTCTCAAACAAACCAACGTAACAAAATGAAAAACAACAACAACAATAACAAACCAGAAATCCCTTTTCCACATACTGGGGTATGTTTTGAATGAATCCAGACGAGGAAAAAAAAACCCTGATTTTTCTCATCTATAACTTTGTTGAAAAACAATAGGCTTGTTTTGGTTATCAGATGTTACAACAGACAAGCATGTGCTTGCCATCACCAGAAAAATGTAAAGCAACAGAGTTGTTGTCCCTAAAAATTGAAAAGCATTTTGGCATACATGTTATTTTCAAAACATTTGCATAGTGAGTAGATTACATCAAAGTACATGTGAATACTTATCAGTACTACAAATGTATATATGGGATAATTATATGTGAAATAATAAGAAATATATATATTGGATTCTGCCCCTACTCCTGATACAGAGCTCCTAAAACTCCTTGTCATTAGGGGTGCTAGGAGCATGTTTTGTTCTAACACTTAGTCTTTGGCCTGTTTCCTGACACAGAGCTCCTACAGAATACCTAATTTCCTGAGTGACAGGAGCATCTGACATGGAACTTCTGAATCTGCTGGAATTCTTGGGTGAGAGGAATGTCTTTTGTTCTAATGAGGCCACTCTTGGTTGTCTCTGGGATGGCACTAGTCACCAGAGATCCCGAGCTGTCATTAGAAGCTCAGAACCATCAGGGCCGCTGCCCATTCTTTGGAGACTGCAAAGGGCCTAGAAATGGAATTAATAATCTGTCATGCCTTTTATATGATGAAGCCTCCCCAAAATCCCAGCAGTATGAGGTGTGGAGAGCTTCCGGATTATGAGCACAAATGTGCTCCATCCACCAGGGTGGGTGGAGCACCGGAACTCCAGCAGCAGGAAGCTCCTTTCAGACCTCGTCCTCTGTATCTCTTCATCTGGCTGCTCAGCTGCGTCCTTCATCATGTCATGAAACAACCACTGAAATTGTATTTTTTGAAGAGTACTTAATGACATAAAAATATTTTTGATATAACACTAAATGGAAATACAAAGCCCAAGATTCTAAACAGAAAATGCATGACCAAAATGTGTGTGTGTGTATATATATGTGTGTGTCTGTGTGTGTAGCCCCAGGAAAAAAGACTGACAGAAATAAGCAAATTTTAAAAATATTCAGAAGTGTAGGATTATACATTATTTTCTTTATATATGTGTATATATATATATATATATATATACATACACACATACATATCACATCTTATATAGTAATAATAATTTTATTTATTTATTCTTAAGCTATTATTTATTTATTTATTTGAGAGAGGAAGAGAGATAGTCAGAGAGGGAACACAAGCAGGAGGAGCAGGAGAGGGAAAAGCAGACTCCCTGCTGAGCAGGGAGAATAATGTGGGGCTGGATTCTATGACCCTGGGATCACAATCTGAGCCAAAGACAGATGCTTATTGACTGAGCCACCCAGGCATCCCACAATAATACCTTTATAATGAAGAGAAACTTAGTATTAAAAATGTGGAAAGGGGAAATGGAAAACAAATTATGAAAAACACACTATTCACAGAAATGAAAAATCTTGAAAGAAACTTCATTGATTCCTTTGTATGCCTTTCCCAAAATATCATGTCTTCTATCTAAAGAGCCTGGGGAGACACCGGGGACATCTCTACTTTTTCTGCATCGACAAGCTTGGGCAGATGCTAGCCAAGCATGTATTTTCCCCCAGAAATAAAATAAATTTTTTTACTTGTTTGCTTGTTTGTCTTTAAGATAGTATCTCCCCAGGCACTTGTGACTTCCTTGGGAACACTTAACCAGAAGTGATGAATAAAGAGAAAGGTGACCTTGCCAAACATAATCTAATTACTCTTTATCTGTAGATCTTTGCTTCCCTCATTAGTCATCTGGTACACAACATATTTAATAATTAGCTTTTTGCAGATTTTAGAAGCCATTTAACAACAACAATTTAGTGCAACGAACAGGCTAATTTTAGTCCTTAGAAAGTACTTAATGAATACTTGTCAAATAGGGGTGCCGAGTCCCTGCACTATGTCATTACATGCAAGCATTATCTTTAATCTCTTCCAAAACTTCTCAGAGGATAAAATAATTTTTTTGAAGCAACAGAAACTTATAAACTTTCAAAGGTTCAAGTAATCAGCTACTTAAACTTTCAAGCATCAGTCACAGTAAAAATGGAAGCTAAGTCTTCGTTACGACAGAACACGCAATCTCGTCCTGTAACTTTCAAGGAGCGAGTCTCTCTTCTAGGGCTGTCCCCACACTGCCTTCCTGGGCATCTCAGTCAACCACAGCTAGGTCCTAAATTGGTTTTTGAAAAAGTAAAGTAGAATTTTATTTTATTTTATTTGTCTGTCATCAGCTTAGGTGCGTCAGATCCCCCTCAGTCTCTTGACCTTAGCTTGAAGGTGTGTGATCCCAGGTGTCTTGATGGCATTGTCCCCAAAAGCAGTGTTTCGAGTTTCTGACCAAGATTGCCAAAGCTTACCTCGGACTGTGTCCTTCTTTAGATCCTCTTCAGCCTCTCCTTTGATTATGTAAGCCACCAAGTACTCTTCTGGTAAGCTCTTTTTAGTATAAGTCAGTCAGAGGAGGTATGTTGCTTCTAACCAAATAACCATCACAAGCACAGTGGGGAAGAGTCAATTTAGTCCACATCAGAGAATGGGGACCATATCTTCCTACCTATACATAAAGTGTGGATTTTCCCTCTCCAGTTATCAAAAGACAGTGTTAAATGCAAATTTTCCATTTAGTGTTGCAAGACTTAAGTATGAAATTTTAGCATATTTTCTCCTTTGTCATCATGGATGATTATTTTATTTTCAGCACTCTTTTTAGAAAAATATCATCTGGTTTTCTGTACATACACTATCCAGAGATCAATCAAGATAAGGGCATTCAAATCTAATGATGCCAAGAGTTGGCCTGACCATCCTTCTAACATGTCACAACCTACAACCACTGGGTTATGTGAAGAGCTTCCTGAGAAACATGAAGTCTCTGTATTATGATACGGGAGCAGATGAAGCACTTTCATATGTGATTTTAGCATGTGATTACGGTATGTTGAAGGGTCGCTCAAATATATCACAGCTAGTAACAACAATACAAACAATAGTGATAATAATTACTGTAGCTTTTTAATTGGGTGTTTCCAAAGTTCTAATAAGTAATTTGTGGGCATCACTTTGCTCCAAAATCTTAGGCGGTATAGGTATATTTATTCTGATAGAGTGTTGAAGATTCTAAAGCTTAAAGACGCTAGTAAAGATCAGAGATGTCTATGGAACCCAGGCTTATCAAAAAGCAGAATCAGGGATCTTAAACAATTCATCATATTAGACTTCCTCTGCTGTTTTGTCAAGTGTAAGGGCCTATTTAACCAGAGCGATTTTATCTCAGTTGAACAGCGATTTTGTTGTGTATGCAGTAAAACTTAAATTGACCCGTCCCCTGCTCCCCTCGCCCCCACCGCCTCCCCTCACCCAGGGGAACTTACTTAAAAGCAAGTCCAGGAAACCAGTAAAATATGGTCAATCAGTCCCTGATAACAGAGCCCAAATACAAGGGCAGGTCAGGTCAGGTGGAGATAACAGAGCCTGAATGCAGGGATGAGTCGGGCCAGGTGGAGACATCCAATCAGTGGGGCGGGCATACTGTCTCCCTAGCTACCAAGGAGTGGGGCCCCGCCTTTTGGGCTCCAATTCTGATCAAGGTGATAGGCTAGTTCAAATAGCTACTATGGGGTGAATTGTAATTCAATTGGCCACCTGTGTGGGACCTAGCATGACTGTGCAGCTTTCTCTGTGTATTACATTCTCATTGGCCACCTGTGTGTGGCCAGGCTCAACCACATGGCCTTTGCTCTATAAAAGTTAGTCTGTGAGGCTAGGAGTCGTTGGCTCTCTCTGTAAGAGGCGGGCCCGAATAGTCGGTTTGATTCTCGATGCTTGATGCAAAATAAAGCTTTGCTTGACTTTCGTTTTATATCAATCTCGCTCCTTTGATCATGGACCTAACATCAAGGTAATTTTGATTTGGAATGGTTGCACTGGTCAATTTTATGTGTTATAACATTTTCCTTCATAAGTACTTTTTTACAGAATTTCTCTTTACCTCTGTTCCTTTAGTCTCATTTATTTCTCAGCATTTATGGAAAGTCATCTAGTAGGAATTCTTCATAAATGAAATTGAGCTGCTGGACTGGTTAGAGTCTTTCCTGTGCATTTTAATAAAACATACATATGGTAATCACCATTAGGGAATTTTGATGCCAGCATATGCTATAAATTAATAACTGGAAACAGACTTCCAAAATTGAAAGTGACAACATTTAAAATAATGATTTCCTTTGAATTGTTTGTCTATAATTATTTTTAAGCTATGATGTAGGGGACTAATTAGGTACAAGATACCAAGACAGAGAAGGGACAAGACTGATGAATTGAACTTATGAAATTCCTGGGGATAAAGAATGAATTAGCCTTGGAAGAAAAATTATCTACTAGACTTGCATTTTGAGTATGATTAAAAAGAATGACAGGCTAAATTTATGTTTTTTATCTCTGAAACCTAACATTCTCAGCATCAGCTTTTTAAATACGTATAATACATAAATTGAAAGGCATGCTTCATAAATATATAAAACTAAAAATCAGGGAATGTTTAAGAATATACTAGGGGCGCCTGGGTGGCTCAGTGGGTTAAGCCTCTGCCTTCGGCTTGGGTCATGATCTCAGAGTCCTGGGATCGAGCCCCGCATCGGGCTCCCTGCTCAGCAGAGAGCCTGCTTCCCCCTCTCTCCCTCTGCCTACCTCTCTGCCTACTTGTGATCTCTGTCTGTCAAATAAATTAAAAAAAAAAAATCTTAAAAAAAAAAGAATATACTAATTATGTCTGTTGTAGAGATAAAATCAGGAAATCCTTTACTTACTAAAATTTCCCTGTTTTCTTCCATATGCAAGTCTTCTCTATTTATTCAACATTAACCTTGTCACTGCATGACCCAGCTAAGAGCCATCCATAGTAATCTCTTTAGATGCTATTTTCTTGAATATCTGTCTGTGATGTTTGATGTTTCTACCACCTGCTGCCTTTCTTGAAACCCCTCTGGCCTTTGGACAACAGGCCATTATTACACAAATTTTACTCCTGTTTCTACAGCCTCTTCAACTGGCTGTTCCTTTCTCTCATTCACTGAAGGAAGGACTTCCCTTAAACTCAGTCTTTGCTGCTCTCCTCCCCTGCCTCTTCCTGGAAGGTACAAAGCCAGAGGGCCCTGGGAGCTCGTTAATTCTCCTCTTTGGGCAAATTAACAAGTAACCAGGTCATTGGATCTGGGTTGGTTCAGTGGATCTCAACTGACTATCCCCAGTCCAGGCTGCTTGGCTCTATCAGCCTCCTGCTTTTAGGCCTTATTTCCCTGACCAGGAAGATCCACTGTTATGTGGTCAATGAATTTTTCCTTTTCCTCATTTCCAGATTCTGTTTACATATGTAGAGTAGTACTGTTATGACTCCCCTGATTTGAGCACCTTTGATGGGGTGTTCAAGTATGTGCAGATTAAAGTTCTCTCTGTGGATTACAGAAGCTACAGAGGTAGTTTTTTTCTTTGATGCCTTTCTGCATGATCTTCCCAATTAAACCTCATTTGCATTTATACCATGTGATGCTAGTGATCCTTTGCAAAATAATAACCCTTGGATTAAGTGATCATTCTGTATGACATCTTCCAAAATCTAAAAGCCAAGTCCTCACCATCCTTCAAAAGTTTAGTTATTTCCAACTACTTTCTAGATTTAATTTATGATACCTGGCATCAAAAATATAAAATTATTCTTTATTTCTTTCTCTTTATGGCAAGTCTTCAAGTCCTATCAAATTCTCTCTTACATATGTTCTACATCTTCCCCATCTAGCTGGCTGGTGATGGTTAATTTCATGTGACAACTTCATTGGACTAAGAGAAGTCCAGATAGCAGGTAAAACATTATTCTTGACTGCGTCTGTGAGGACGTTTTGAGATCTGAATCAGCAGACCGAGCAGAGAAGAACATCATCACCAATGAAGGTGAGTGTCTTCCAATCTCCTTGAGGGCCTGAATAGTGGAAAAAGATGGAGGAAGGTGGAATTTGCTCTGGGGGAGAGCTGGGTCATCCATTTTCTTCTGACATTGGTGGTCCTGGTTCTTGGGCTTCAGACTCAGATGGGAGTTCACACCATCACCATTGAGCTCTGTTGGTTCTCAGGCCTTTGATTTTGGACTGGAACTATACCACCAGCTCTCCTGGGCCTCCTACCCACAGACAGCTGATTACCAGGCTGCTCACTCTCCATAATCATGTGAGCGAGCCCATCCCTTATAATAAATCTTCTTCGGTATCTTAACCAGTTCAATTTCATTGGAGAAACCTAAGCCCAATACTAATTCATGCCTAGATTCTTCTTTTTTCTTTTCTTTTTTTTTTTTTTTTTTAAGATTTTATTTTGAAAGAGAGAGAGAGAGAGCAAGTGCCCAGAGGGAGAGGAGAGGAGAAGCAGACTCCCTGCTGAGCAGGGAGCCCAATGTGGGACTTGATCCCAGGACCCTGAGATCATGACCTGAGCAGAAGGCAGATGGTTAATGACTGAGCCACCCAGGTGCCTTAGACAAATCTTTTAATGTTCATTCTCTATTCTTTCTCTCTCCAAGATATCCTATGTGCTGATTTTTGTCATGTTATTTCCCTGCCCCCTCCCAAACAGACAAGAGAAGCCTACAAACATTTATTCCCTTTATCAGTATTTTTTTTTTTTTAAGATTTTATTTATTTGACAAAGAGAGATCACAAGTAGGCAGAGGCAGGCAGAGAGAGGAAGGGAAGCAGGCTCCTTGCCGAGCACAGAGTCTGATGCGGGGCTCGATCCCAGGACCCTGGGATCATGACCTGAGCCGAAAGCAGAGGCTTTAACCCACTGAGCCACTCAGGTGCCCCCCTTTATCAGTATTTTAAATAGTTGTGAAGATGTACACATACGGATGTACACACAGACATGTGTGTGCACATACACACAGGGAACATCCTGAACGTTCAGATTTCTGTTGTTTGCAGATGCCTGAATTCATTAGGTTTTTGGGGAAAAATACAAAAAATATACTTTTAAACAAGCATCTCAAGTGACTGTCAAGTGGCTCAAAGACCATGGTACATTTTTTAACCGCTTTTGAATGTCTTCCTTGTTCTATTACCATTAATTCTCTGTTACATCTTTCTGCTCTGGACTCACTTTGTAAATTCCTTCCCCCAGCATTTCCTTCCAAGTTTCAACGCCCCGCCCACCCCCCCAGATCCTCTGTCCATCCCTCTTCTACCTGCCTAACAGAAGGGATTAGCAGACAAAATACATTAGCAGACAAAAAAACTGCTTCAACTGAAGTCTTCATTTCCCAGCTCGATCAATAAGTGATTTAATCTGGCACAGCAATATATTCTCTTTAAACTCAAACTATGCATTTTATGCTTAGTTTTAATCAAACTAATGCTTCTATGCTTAGTTTCTCTATGCTTCTCTTAATCAATTAGCTACATACTTTTTTTGGTGTTACTGCTTATTTTTATATTTAGGCATCAAGTTTTCTTCACTAGAATACAAACTCTTTGATGACCATGGTATCACCTTCCAGATTCTTCTCCACTTAGCATTTAGAAAAACACTTATGCCTTTCCAGTACTCAACATATATATTTAATGTACAGTTTTATCATGATCCCTGTAGCAGTAATATAATGTTTCAGGGGCCATGGGCCTGGGTGGCTCACTGGGTTAAGTCTCTGCCTTCGGCTCAGATCATGATCCCAGGGTCCTGGGATTGAGCCCTGTATCAGGCTCTCTGCTCAGCGGGGAGTCTGCTTCCCCCTCTCTCACTGCCTGCCTCTCTCCCTACTTGTGATCTCTCTCTCCCTGTCAAATAAATAAATAAAATGACCATAGATGTTGCAAGTAAAACAATCACTTAAAAAGTATTAGTCTGTTTGAAAATGTATATATATGTTTATACATATAATGACATGAATATATTGCTCTAAAAAAGTTTATATAATATGTAGTTATATAAATACACCTCCCATACACTCACATATATAATTGCTTGACTTCCTTTGTTCTTACAGATCTCTCAACGTGTCTATTAATATAATTTAAGCTATTGTTCTTAAAAACAACATCTTTCCTGCATAAAAGAATTATAGTCTAGGTTTTCATGTCTTTTATATAAATTATCTCGGCTACATGACTTTTTTAAAAGATTTTATTTATTTTTTTGACAGAGAGACAGCGAGAAAGGAAATGCAAGCAGGGGGAGTGGGAGAGGGAGAAGCAGGCTCCCCACTGATCAGAGAGCCAGATATGGGGCCCCATCCCAGGACCCTGGGACCATGACCTGAGGCAGACACTTAACGACTGAGCCACCCAGGTGCCCCTCAGCTACATGACTGTAATCATGAACACTAGCATTAGTCTAAGAGTAATAATAATTACAAGAGGAACCACAAAGACTTACCCATCCGTGCCATGGAATCAAAGATAAGTGACACCTGATTTTAGGGTCTTAACAACACGGTATTCTGTATTCCATACTGTATGTCTGTTTACCACTTTTATTTTGGAATGCCCTAGATTCTTTTATTTGGCCATATATCTAACAATTTACTATCACTTCCTATGCTTAACTCATAAAGTGTCTTTGTAAATGTGATACAAGTCACAATCATTAAGAAGAAGAAGACTATTATGGTTCTATTAATTATTCCAAGTTAAGAATTACATCGATGTTGGCCCAAATCAATCATAACAAGATCTAAGAGTTAAGTACAACAGGATTTTTAGTATAAATAATAGATGTCCAAAAGGTAAAGTTGAGTAGATCAACAGAAAACGCAATAGCATTTCTTTGATAGAAAGCATTAGAGCATGTCATCAAACATAGCTAACCAGGCAAATTCTCTATCGCCCTGGCAAAGTAGTATTCCCTATTTCCCCCTGACGTAGATGATATCCAGACCATCTTCCATCCTATTCTCTCCTTTAGGATCCATCTCAAACTTCATATTCTCTGAGTTTCTGAGAAACTGAGGCACTACGAAATTGGGTATCACATCCTTGCCTTTGAAACTCACAGACTTGACATATTTATTCCCCATGTGACAGGGACAATGGGTGATTAAGGTAAGGTAAAAAACGAGATGAGTTTTTAAATGAGCCTCATAAAAGAATTACTTGGAGAACAAGAACAGAAGGACCTTTTAAACAAAGGGAACAGTATAAACAAAAACAGTAAGGTAGAGTCCTTGAGATTAGAGAAAACACCTCCATCAATATGGAGACTGGGAGATGCAGGGACCTAGGAAATGCTGAGCAGGCTGGAGAGCCCCCTCCTGTTGAGAGGATGACTGTTACAGAATGGCCATCCTACACATATTCCTTCCGTGTGGCACTTCTCTCCATATGCTTTTCATTTTAAAAATATCACGCTAAAATGTATTTTTGTGTAGTTAATGGGCAGTTACGTCTACTTTTTTTTTCTTCTAAAAATAATCCATTGGTAAGTCTGTAGGCATGTTAAAGCTGGTCAAAGTAGAATCTGTCACTAAGAGAAAGGGATGTTCATTTTCCATTTGTTATGAGATAAAAATAAAAAAAATCAATCTGACAGCCATCTAAATCTTTAGCAAAATAGTAGAAAGACTTGTACATCCTTGCTCTATAGAGAAGAGCTGACCTTGATCATGTTATAACAGAGTGTGGAGGGCCAGTGGACACACACACATTAACAGTATAAAGAATCAATGTATTTAGTAGAAAAATTCTGGTAATTTCCTGCCTATTTTTAGCAGCTGAGATAAATGGTATGCTTATGTTATCCAGATAATTGCTTCCATTTTCTATTTCTGGAAATGATAGCTCTATAATGTATATGACTTAACAGATTTCACTTCTATGCATAGTTTCATGTGCATTTAACAGAGCTCAGTTGGTCTCTGTTGAAATGGTATTTTTTTCTGAAGCAAAAGATATACAGTTTCTGCTTCATAGTTTTGGAATTTCATTATTAATCGGATGATTGTTGCTCTCAGAAACAGAATATAAGGTAGCAAAAATATTGTGAATCAGCAAATAAGCTCCATTTGAATCTCAATTTTTCAATTCTGCCTGGAAAGGCAAGAAAAAGTTAAATTATTAACTGTACTAATTAAACAAAAGTTCCCAAGAATAAAGAAATTATATCCACTGTCTTAGGCGCTAGGGCTTAAACTTAGGTATAAGTTGAGGAGAACAATTTTAAGAATTCCTAGGATTTTAGTTTTAGTTGATCATGGAAGTCATATAACATGTTTTCCTCATGGGGGCGACTGGGGGCTCAGTCAGTTAAGCATCTGACTGGCTCAGGTCATGATCTCAGGTCCTGGGTCTGAGTCCTGCATTGGGCTCCCAGCTCGTGATTCCCCCCCTCCACTTTCTCTGCCTCTTCCCTTGCTCTCTCTCTCTTTCTCAAATAAATAAAATTTAAAAAAATGTTTTCTTCATGGAACATTATTTTTTTCCTAATACATGTGAAAAAATATGTATTATAATCTGTACCCTCATTTAGAGGGGTTGATCACGCATCTTTGTTATTGGTTCAACAAATCACTTTTGGGGTCAAAGGAAGAACACTGCCTCAATGCACTTGGTTTCTGAAATGGATTTCATAAAATTCCATTACCATTTTTAAATCACATTCCCAAGCATAGCTATTTTGCACAATTCAATTGTTTTCTTGCACAGGTAAATATTTATTTCATTAAAAATATAAGTGTTTCAACTGTTTATTTATATATATTTACATATACCTAGAATGTCAGAGCCAAAAATCCAATAAAGGATATAATGGTATTAGCTTTCACAAAGTAGTCTCCAAGTTTTAAAGTAATAAAGTCTGAATATAGTTTCTAAAATCATGGTTATGCTTTTATAGAACAAATACAAGACCTTGAACATTCGAGGTTTTAGGACTGAGGAAATGAACATGTGAGATGCTGTGATGTTGTCACCCAACTTATATGAGGAACACTTTTTAAGTCAGTCAATCACAGCTAAAGCATTACTTGTCACAGACCTTCTGTTTGGAACCAGAAAAGCCAAGGAAATGAAATGTATTACAAGCTTATACCCTACAGCAAAACTATAAAATGGAATCAATAGCGTTTGAATTGTTTTATCACCAGTTTAAGGTTTATCTTAATTGTCTTGTCACTTATCCTTGATTGAAAGGCTAGTTATTGAATCAAAACACAATGATCTATTCATAAAAAGCTGGGATTATTTTCTTCCACATTTAAAGATAATTATAATTTTACCATAAAAGAAGAATTGCACTTCAATTGTGGAACTGCATAAACCAAATTATACAGCAATGAGCTAGTTAAAAAGGTGAGTAATATTGCTTTTGCTCTGTATAAGATGAAAAATATGGTGATGACTTTGTGGCAGAAATACTGACATCTGTTTCTGCAGAGGTTCTTGCATACAGGTCCCGTGGGATCTCTCCGGGAACAACAATGTTCCACCCTGAAAACCCAGGAGGGACTGAGGCTTCTGGGGAGATGGAGAATGGAGATGGACACAAAAGAAGACTCATAATGTTGGAATAATACTAAAAACATGAATGCCTTTGCACTTGTCTTTCCCTCATGAAATAAAGGTATTCATTTGGTCAATAATAATGCTCATTGAGAGCCAAGCAGGAAATATACAGATGCCTGACTGTTGGTTTCCTCTTGTCCCCTTAGTTGAAAGACAAGCCTGTCTCCAGCTTTTAATGTTTGCCTTTTACCCTCATCCAGGTGATCCCAGTGCACATTGACAAAGGCTAGCACTCACCCATGTCCCAAATCGGGACCTTGGGTAGCATTCTCCAGGTCTCTGGCCTGTATAATTCTGCAGGAGCAATCTCCTTCTGGAGGGGCTGTTCCTGGCCTCTGCTCCAGCCATGGTAAAGACTGTCTGCACTATTGCCCCCATCTGGCCGCTCTTGGACACGGATACCCTGTGTCCCTGACCCACAGCCCCTGTGGTCTCAGACATCAGTAACGGGAAACTTGAGATGAAGAGTTTGTACTCTCAGAGCCTCCTTTTCTGGGGATGAATGTGTTGTGGAGCAGAAGCGCAAACCCAAGTTGACGACTTTTTCCTCCCAAAGGAATACTTCAGAGAAAATCACTGCTAAATCTCCCTTCACTTGATCGTTTTTCCTCTCCTTGGCAGTAAGGGTTTATAAAGTGGTGATCTGCTGTGCTGTTTGTTTTATTTTAAATCTCTTTGACAACATCTATCTATCTCTTGCACATCTCTGTCATTTTAGGTCTGCTGTATCTTGGTCCTTTTTCTAAATTTCCAATCGAATACGGAGTTTCTCATCATTTCTAATACACAGTCACTAGTGGTGTTTGGAACTGTCCTTTCAAACTTCCTCTGCTCATTCTTCAGGGAGCTGATCACAGGTTGGGCTGTTTGAGAAGACGTCTCTGATCATTCATGTGCTAGCTACTCACTCTTCTGTGAATGCATCACCAGCGGCCACCATACCCCACAACAATGTGGTATTATGTTGTCACAAGTTGATGTGTCGTTCAGGCATTGAAAACAAGGCCTGAAACTAGCAACTTCATTTCATTATCTCTGGTCCTAAAATCCTAGGAAACACCTGGCACATTAAAAATGCTAATGTTCAATGCCAAGACACTGGAATGGTCTCAATGGCAAAGGAAAACAATTCTCTGTAAGGCCTGCACTTGTGACTGATAGGCAAAGTCTAGAGCTTGTTGAATGGGAAGGAAGAAAAAAAAAAAAAAAAGAGAGGGATCTATCATATTTGTGGCTTATTGGGATACATTTTAGTTCAACTACTTTTATTTTAGTACTAAGCTAATGAGCTAGTAGAGCCATTCTCTTCATGATTAGTTTTCCATTCTGGGGAAAGTTTGCTCTTTAAGAATGCTTTCTGGGGCGCCTGGGTGGCTCAGTGGGTTAAAGCCTCTGCCTTCGGCTCAGGGCATGGTCCCAAGGTCCTGGGATTGAGCCCTGCATCGGACTTTCTGTTCAGCAGGGAGCCTGCTTCCTCCTCTCTCTCTGCCTGCCTCTCTCCCTACTTGATCTCTGTCAAATAAATAAATAAAATCTTTAAAAAAAAATGCTTTCCGTTAATTTGGGTTATTTTATTCGTTCTTTCATTTGTTCTTTCATTTGGTCATATATTTATTATAACTGCCCAAATGGTTAATGGAGTTTAACTATAAAAGCAGGTAAGGAAAGCAAAATATATCTAGAAACCCTGTATGAAAAATCTAAAGCACACGAGCGAAACCTTCATCCTAAACTTGGTAACAGCTAACACAGTATGAAAGCCTGAGAGGGTTAGAGAGCTCTCATTCTCTAAAATTCATCAACTGTGAAACAATTCCACTGATTCAACAATTATTTCGAATATCCTTGGATTAAAATGTGTATTTAGGGAATAGAAGAAGATGATTGAGGCAAAATGTAATATCCGAATCTTCCCGAATCGCGCCTCATTGCAGATAGTCAGGGATTTGAATGGCCAAGTACTGGGGACAGGATACCGCGGGAGTCTTGCTCCCCCACGTGTCCTGCTGAGTATGCCAAAATTGCTTGGACCTTTTATTCCTACCAGGGACACAGAATTATTTACGCAGCTGGTAAATCTGAAAAGTGAGATAATGATACACAGAAATGCATGGCACAGTCCCGCTGTTTCTGAGATGACTGTTACTCTTATTTGCTATAAAAGTGGCAGAGTCTCCAAGCTCCTTGTTCCCTGCCCCCACTGTTGTCTATTCCACTTAAGGCAGGGCTGGCCTGGCCCTACACCCACTACAGGTCTGGAGCTCAGGGACCCATGTCATATGCTGTGTGCTACGCTGATACACCTAATACTTCTTTGTGAGTAATGAAGTCCTTAGTCTCTGACCTGGAAGTCTCTCTTATCAGCAGCCATGGAACTAAATTATTAAAGTGTACAGTAATTTTTGTGGGAGTCTCTTGCTTCTAGGTCTCCTCAGTATCACATGTATGTAATTAGGATAATATCCTAGCAACCAGACCAAAAACCCGCAGATAATTTCTCCAGCTAAGTACCCGCAACAAGCTAACCTCCAAATCCCAGAACATGAGCCACAGGAGAAAACAATGGACAGAAACAAGATCTCTGTATTGTCAGCAAGTATGGTAACAACCACTGTTTTTAGGGAAGCTGAGAGATGGCTAAGCATTTCTGTTGACCTGAGAGCCAGTGAGTCTCAAAGTTGCCATTGTGCATTAAATGGAAATGTGACTAAGGTAATAGGAAAGCAATAAGGCAAAACTTCACACTATGGAGAAAGGGGAAACCCTGAGAACAGAATATAAACTGAGCAGGACAGGGACAGCAGGGCAAAATGAGAGAGAGAGAGAGATTGTCCAATGAAAGTGGGAGTGCACAAACAAGAAGATTTCTAAAAGTAAAAGGTTATTATTTCTTCTTATCACTTTGTGAAAATAACTGAAAGAATAGTCTAGAGCTAGAAAAGCTGCCATATCCTACCTTCCTTTTCTGTGTGGAACAAATAAATTCGCTGAAACATGAAAAATAGAAAAGAACCATGGTCAAAGTCCACACGGTTTAAAAAAAAAAAAAGAACAGTGATCAAAACAATGGCTCTTAAAAAAATAAAGGTATTTGAAAAGAATATGCAAACTGTAACTTAGTATGTTGAAACAAATTAAAATGGTTTATGAAAAAAAGAGAAGTCCTGTAGGAAAAACATGTATCAGAATTTAGAAAAACTCATAAAGTAAAATCTTAAAAAAATCCAAGTCAATGAAGAAATTTATTAAAGAGATAGAGAGAAAGGGATATAAACAATAGGAAATGATTCATTACTTGCATATTTGGAGTGTCCTATGATGACAAACAAGTTAATAAAATAGAAAAAAAATTAGAATTCAAGAAAAATTTTCTGAAATAAGGTTAGAATGCCTATACTATCTATATAGGCAGAAAATCACTCAGAATAGCCAAAATGGAGAACATTCCAATAAAACCACTGAACTTTAAAGAAAAAAAGAGAAATTCTTTGGAAACTCAGAAGTAAAACCAACTTGCATTGGAAAAGAAATCCAGTTTGTCATTATACTTTTGGGCAGCAGTATTTCATGGGAGTAAAAAATGGACTGAGATATTTAAGACAAAGAAAATCTTGTTTGTTTGTTTGTTAAAGATTTTATTTATTTATTTGAGAGAGAGAGAGAGATTGAGAACATGAGTTGCAGAGAAGGGACAGAGGGTGAGGGAGAAGCAGACTCCCCATGGAGTGTAGAATCTGACTCTGGGCTCCCTCCCAGGACTGTGAGATCACAACCTGAGCTGAAACCAAGAATTGGATGCTTAACTGACTGAGCCACCCAGGTGTCCCAAGGCTTTCATATCTAGCCAAATTTACATTCAATTTCCGGGTCCACAGATAAACTGTCATTAATGCACAAAAATATCGGTAATGCTATTCTTGTAAGCCTCCTGTGAGGAGTCTACCTCAGGACAAACTATAGATAATTGGATGACTGATTATCTTGTAGATATTAACAATCCTTCTTCAGATGCAATGTGTGGGAAAAGTAGATGAAGCAGAAACATTGTTCACAGTAGGAGATACACAGTAGCGGAAGGGCCAAGTGGATTATGTAAAGTAAAAGTAAGAGAACAAGATCAAAATCTGGCCCACACATTGTTCTGGCAAGTAGAATTTTGTCGGAGGGGAGCCTCATCCATTTGCTTAGTGTTGAAGGACAACTTGCCATTTTGTTTACAGATCATATCTCCTTTCTTTTCAGCTACCACAGGATTGAGTAGTTCAACAGAGACCATATGACCCATAAAACCCAAACTGTGATTTCGGTGGCCACATCTGGAGTATGACAGTGAATCAACGTGTTATTTTGAAAACCAGGAAATAGAAGGAAAGAACCAAACATTTTTTCCTCTCTTTAGTATAGAAGGATGACCTCAGGGTAATCAAATATTCAATGCAGAGAAGTTTCTTTTTATGGAAATATTTGGCTACTACAAACAGAGGAGATGGAAGGACAGAATCAGTAGATAGGACTTGACTACTGGTGCTGGTGGCCATCAGGAAAGAAAAGTCATAGGGACCGGCATGTCTTTCTGAGGAAGCAGTGGATATCACCTACAACTTATTTGTTTAAAAAAACAACCTACATCTAACCAAGCATCTAGCTCTATCATTTTACAGGAAATAAAGGAGATAAAGAAAAATATGAAATGACCCCTTAGAAACCTGGGCTTTAGAAATCTCATTTCTTGAACAAAGAAACATAAAAGGAAATTAAAAGATGTGGTGGGAGGGAAGCCTATATTTTAAAAGAGACACTTGAAATACTTTTCAACCAATTGTAATATATAGACCTTATTAGGATTCAGATATGAATACATTTTTAATATAATATGGACTGGATATTCATTGATATTGAGGAATTTTTATTAATTTGGGAGGAGTAATAATGGTGTTATGAATAAGTTTTGAGTCCTTATCTTTAAAAGATACATATTCAGATATCTTAAGATGAAATATTGTGTCTCTGATGTGCTTCAAAATAATAAGGGAGGGAATGATGGAGAAGCACCATTGGTTAAGTTGCGTAGCTGACACTTGAAGGTTCATTATGATATTCTTTGGAATTTTATGTATGCTTGAAATGTCCATACTAAAAGATTAGAATGTTTTAAAGATTCCTAGTGTCACAGTTATGAAATGAGTTCTGAAATTACTCTATTATAATTATTAAATTGCATTTAAATATTAAATCCAGTCACAACATAGTTTTGAAACTTACTTTGAAAATAAATTTCATTAAAAAATTGTTGGCAAAGAAATTACAATACTTCTTCAATGAATCAAAATTCTTTTGTTTCTTGATTTTATTTATGTGACATATGGCAGAGCTGAAGACCGTGGGACAGCTAATTCTAAAGGAGAGATAAACCTTTAAACAATTAATTAATTAATTAACCTAATTTACATAATGGCTTTATTTTTTTGCATAGCTAATGAACTAGGGATTCATTATAGGCCATAACAGTCATTGATAAATAAAACTTTTAAATACGTGAGTTTGTATTTCAGACTCTAGAGGCAAAGGTCAGTCATGAAATGTTGATAACAGTATTAAAAGCCTCAGGCATTAAACAAACTAACATTTAGCTTTCAGATCTCATGCTCTTCTGAAAAGCTACTTCACACATCTGCTAAATGGTCTCAGCTCTCCACACATACTTGGGCACATGTAAGTATACATAGGTATATTAGCTAAATTTTATTAACCTGGATTAGATTTAAAGTAATGAGAACTAGTTATATCCTATTCACATATGAGATATCGATATCTCTTTATTCCTAGAAATTGGAGCTATTTCCTGAAAAATGCCAAGTTTGACAACCTCAATATTTAGCAGATTTTTCTTTCTAAATACAACTGTTCATTTTTTTTAAAGAAGGATGACAAATATAGTTTTCAAATAGTTTCCGTATTTCCCATGTTGTAGTAAGGTAGTCTGCATTATGTTATTTAGAACTACTCTAACCTCTGGACTCCTGGTTTAGTCAACTCAAATGACAATTTAAAGGTTTCTCTATATTTTGTAAAAATAATTGTCTACAGTTTAAAGATGTTAAGAACTCAGGAAACTGGCCTGATATTTCTTAAATAATTATGCAAGTGATGAATAATCATTGAGGATGACATAATTCCCTTAATTTCAAAGTCACACCATGTATATCTGATTTTTTCCAAATGACTTGGTTGTATCTTTCTGAATAACTGTGTAGCCCTCCACACTAGATCAGTGAGTGAGACTTGAAAGAAATAAAAAAGGAGTGATAACTGTTAGGATCATCAATTACTGTGCTGGTAGAGAAAATTCTAGGGCACATCTCTTGCCTTTTCTATCCACCTTTCTCTTCTTTCTTCCACCTCCTGGGTTATGTGGCTCTGGCTTTACGCCTGTAACCATGCTGGGGTTCTCATAGGCTCTTCATTTCCCCCTCCCCTTCTAAAGATGCTGATTATTGGAGTGCTGGTGTACAATGTCCAGGAAGGACCCCAGAATGAAAGGAGTCTGTTTCAGAGCCTGTTTCCCACTTCATGCTCTCTCTGAGCCTCCGTTCCACTAACAGTTAAGTTCAATTTGGTTTTCTTGGGTCTTCTAAATTCTAAAAGAGCTGGTGTGATTATAAAAAGATGAACTGCCCAAAGTGCAAATAAGTATTACCTCAACAGACAGAAAGGAACAGTATTTATCTTGTTATTAGTAATATCTCACAGAATCTCTGCTGGCGCCCTTCACAGACTGGCCTTACTTGATCTCTTGTGTCGGTAAACTATATCACACAGATGTTGGAGAAAGATTCTGGAGTCAAAAGCTGTCTGCTTAAATCTCTGGGTTTTCATTTACCACCAGTGTCATTTTTAAAAAGTCACTTAACCTTTTCTTATCTTGTCTTTGTAAAACGGGAATAATAATTTTCATCTCCTAGAAATGGGTGTGAATTAAATATAATGCTACATATAACTTACAATAAATGTTAGTTGCTTTTTTAAGATGCATTTTCCTCTGTGCTAAGAAAATCTGTAAGTACAAGAGACCACAAGATTCAGAGAATGTGGAGCAGTCCTGTACCCATGAATAATATATGTTCCAGAAAGTTCAACAGAGCCTTATGGTGGGATTAAGAATAAAGTTGATTCTAGAAATATCATATACCTAGTTTGAAGATGGTACATTATTACTCTGATATATCAGGAGTATGAAATCACTTCCTGCACTGTCCTCTATCAGCTGTTAAAATGTATGGGCAGTCAGCTCCAAGTACTACTGATCTCCCTCTGTTTTGTATGGATAACTTTTGGACATGTATTTCATCAGCAAATGAGCAGAAGAACCATAAAATCCTTACAGAATTCTTAAGTAATGTAACTTACTTTTTGAAGGGACTCGGAGATTGGCAAGAACCACTTCTAGGGAGTCAGCCTGGACTCGAAGTACGTAGCTTGTCCTGGTCTCATAATCCAGGGGGGCATTCACATAGATAACACCTGTGATGTTGTTAATTCCAAACATATCTGCAATTAAAATATAGTTCTTTGGTCATTTCCTTCACACTATAAGAAAAAAAAGAGAATTCTCTTTAAAAGGTACTGTGATTTTAAAAATGTGACTTGTTAACAGGAGTAATGCATAAAAGTTACAGGAATCTAGCTTTTGGAAACTATGTTCCATCTCTTCAAATTATCATCAGTGTATACTTAAGCGAAACTCTTAATTTTCTAGTTATGTTGAGATTCTCCTGGAACAATGAAACAATGTTGCATCAGTCAATTAAATTTGGGAAGCACAGCATACCATATCCATCATGGTAGATTTGGATGGTCCATTAAATACTAAAAGGAATTAGAACTTTGTGATATTTAGGGAGGAGGCGTAGCAGCACAGTAGTAACAAAGAAGAAAGTAACAAAAGCAAGATGTCCAGCACTTGCTGCAAGGGCAAAGATTTCCAGTAATGGTGGTTGAGATACTTAAAAAGAGCCTTTATAATTTCCTTGTGAATTGCTTAATCACATTTATTTATACTCATTCACTTACTAAATATTAAATATTGAATATTCATGTATTTATTGATATATATTATATAATGTATAATGTATAATATATAATTATATAATGTATAATAATTTATTGATGTATATTGTATAAATGTATATTGATTATTCCTTTTTTGAAAAGATTTTATTTATTTTTGAGCGGGTGGGGTATGAGAATGGGGGAGGGAGTGACATAGAGGGAGAAGCAAACTCCTAGCTGAGCAAGGAGCCCAATGCAGGACTTGATTCCAGGTCCTTGGGGTCATGACCTGAGCTGAAGGCAGATGCTCAATGGACTGAGCCACCTAGGTGCCCCTAAATGTATACTGACTATATCTCAACCACTTATGACATGCCAGGCTATCCAGTTTATCAAAAGTGAAAAACAGAGGACCGCTAACTATGGATAATGGTAAGAAGAAGAATGGGTGAGAAATGCAGCTGTGAACTTCTTCCCAGGAGCTGGCAAACCATCCTGTTCTCAGTGAATAGTGGCTGGTACACAAAACTGAAATTATTTATTTACTTACAATTGTTAATTTTATATCAAGTTGACCACTTGAGGAATCATATTATACAATTTACATGGATTTTATCATGGATGTGGCTCTTTGGGCATTAAAAATTATTTATGGTCCTGAAATTTCTTCAGTGTTAGCCTAGCTATGACATGGAGTGAGTCATGGATGGTCCAGAATGGTGGGAAGAGAGCCCTGTAGGCAATAATTATAGCCAAAAGCTGAAAGTATGATGCATTAATTTTGAAGAAATATTATTAAAATATCCCTAAGTGAGGACAAGAGCAAAGTTTCCAGAATTGGATAGTTAGTATTTCCTGAGCTGGGGGGTGGGTGGAAGTGGGAATCATGTTTGTTAGTACTACCAAATTTTTTAATCAGGATGAGCACAAAGGTACCAATTACATTTAAGTTGGGTAACTTTTTATTAGGAAAAATGGAGTAAAGAGTAATTCAATCTAAACTGAATCCCAGATCCAAGTGTGTTAGTTTATGGTGAAGACACAGACACATACTCACCTTCTTCATTTCCTGAAACTATGGAGTACACAATACTCTGGTTGATGGCCGCTGCAGAAATCACGCCAACAATAGTCCCTCTGGTTGCAAGTTCACTCACTGGAGGGGGTCTGCAGGTTTAGAGAGGAGGATTCATTTTTTGTAGTCTATTTGTCATGACAGAGTTCTGAATTTAATAATAAAATATGCTAGTTCATGTATGAGTGCATTTATTTGAATAATACATTTTCTGAAGTTTTCAAAGAAGTACTACATTAATCTCCAGCCCTAAAAACTGTGTTCACAATTATGCAAATTCTCTTTGTTGTGAATGTCTTGTCACCTGCATTATTTTTAATTTGAGATATAATTTAATTTTGGATACTATTTTATTATCTGCCAAACATCATACAAAAATTCTTCCCACTTGTTTCCTGAAATTACCTTCTGACCTGAAAGCAATAGAAGGATACAATTTGTTACCTCAATTTGTAAAGTAAAATGTTGCTCTTTTGCTGCTGCCCTTACCATATTTAACCAATAGCTTCCAGATAATTCTTTATAGTCCTTATTCTTGCTCTACTTTGAGGCTCTAACTGTACTGAAAGTATTTGAACAGATGGACTCACAACACTCACCTTTCTCTCTCTTTTTTTTTTCTACAGATTTTATTTATTTATTTGACAGACAGAGATCACAAGTAGGCAGAGAGGCAGGCAGAGAGAGAAGGGAAAGCAGGCTCCCCATTGAACAGGGAGCCTGATACTGACCTTTCTCTTGAACTCACTGATTTTGCTCACCTGTAGCCATGTTTTACCTTCAGTACTATGTCATTCGCTTAATTTCCAAGAGATATTTTCAACAAAACATCTCATTCTCAAAATCTTCATTTATTTTACAGTATTGGTGACTGTAACTTAGGCTATCATAACTTTAATTATAACCTAATGGAAATAATCTCACTTTATCATATACAAGTATTTATGTTCCCCAGATCCAACAGATTTTTAAAAATTAGTAAATAGCCCAGTCAGTCTACCTAGTGTGTCCAACTTCTCTGAACTCACACATCTTGCTTCAAGCTGGTAAGACAAATCCTACTGTCATTTCCTCCATTGGCATTTTCTTTTCATACTTACTCTCCTAATATTGCTTCTCATTTTTATCTCCATCCTCTCAGTTCTTCTAATCTGGATTATACTGTGCAATTGTATTGTGACTTCACCAGACACTTTTATAACAAATCCTGAACTACAAACATATGGCCCAGAAAATTAATTACATACAACTCTTTATAAACACGTCCAAATGGCTGTGCCCTTTGTCACCATAGTCCATATGCTGGGTCAAGTTACCAAAATGTAAAGTGATCTATTTTATAGATGCTTTAGTGCCTACTGGGGCTCCATATATTCATCGCATATTCAATAACTATTTTTCCCTCAAAGAATAAGAACTAATCCATATAACTTTTAATGAAAATGATCAAGTATGTATATATGTTCACATGTACTTCTGCCTTCTTTTGTTAACAGCAGATAACCACAACTCTCCCATATCACATCTAAGAGGTTTCGTGAAGGCTGCCCGTGTCCCCAGGGTGTGGATAATAGATGGGTAATAGATACATTACCCATCTCCAGTCACTGAGGGTGCTTTATCTTCATTGCTCAGTGTTGATGACTCATGTAAAAAGAGTCTTGCCCAGAAATTTCATTTTTAGTACTAGAAAACATTTTTGGGAAGAATTTTAATGCTGTTTGATGTTACCCTATGAGAACACTGATCAGGTTCTTGTTGATCATGATACCAACACAAATGAAAGAAGTAAGGTTGAAAATAGGTCCCTTATATTTTGCTAATATTCTAAATGCTGCTGTACTTGGAGTTATGTAAGCTCATCATTTCATTGACCAAAACAGTCCATAATTTTTCCTTAATCTAGGATTTCTGTGATTTCCAACCAAGAAGGTCCCCACTAATTAACAAGAACATGTTTAGATTAGAAAAGGATACATTTGCCTAGGTAAACACTTCTAAAGTGACATAGCTAAGATAACAATTATATTTGCTGAGCAATTTGTTTACACATTGTCACAGTGTCCATTCAGTGGAATACGGATGCCTTAGGTAACCTTGAGCAAGAGAGATAATAGTCTATCACAAAAGGGAAAACAATCACAAAAACAACATTAAGGTTAGTTTTGATGGACTGCTTTGATGATAAATAGATACACTTTTGTATGGTATTTGAGATTATAAAGGAGACATTGAGACAATGTGCTGTTTGTTGCATTGTCTATTGATAGACCATGGTGGTAGTGAAGTCAAACAAACCATAAGTGACTCTTAATCTCACAAAACAAACTGAGGGTTGCTGGGGGGAGGGGGTTTGGGCGAAGGGGGTGGGATTATGGACATTGGGGAGGGTATGTGCTTTGGTGAGTGCTGTGAAGTGTGTAAACCTGGTGATTCACAGACCTGTACCCCTGGGGATAAAAATATATGTTTATAAAAAATAAAAAGTTAAAAAAAAATTAAAAATAAATAAATAAATAAATACATAATACTAATAAATAAAAAATAAAAAACAAAAACTTGGAAAGGAAGAAAAATCAGAGAGATGGAAACAGGATAGTCTATGACATGGACCTCCTGATTTTGTGATCCTTGCATATCACCCTCCTCTCACAAGACAGCTAGGCTCCAGCTTGCTTCTAATCAACAGAATACCGTTAAGAAAATGGGATGTCACCCAGTCATTACATTACACAAGACTGTATCTTTCAAGATCCCTCTTGCTAGGGGACCCTAACTCTTTCCCTTGCTGGACTGAATGAAGGGGACATGTGGAATTGTCCGTAAGGCAAGAAATGAAGGTGAGATGTCTGACCACCAGGCAGCAAGGAACTGAGGCTCTCAGCCCAACATCCCACTTATAACTAATTCTACCAACAACCACTCATTTGGAAGCAGACTCTTCTCTAGTCCAGCCACAGATGAGACACTGGCCCTAGCTAACACCTTGGTTCAAACCTAGGTGAGACAATAAAACACAGAAGGCAAGTAACTGGTTTCTGACCTACAGAACCTTCAAGATGATATATGTGTAGTTTTAAGTCATTAAGTTCATAAAAATATTGTCTTGTGCAAGAGATAACTGATACATATGGCTTGAATGTTAAGAGCAACAAACTAAATTATGACAGAGCAATTTGCCATACAACTTAATTTTGGTATAAGAAAACATATGTTAGCCAGATTCTGGGATGACTAACATAAACTGAATTTCTTCTTGTGAAAGTAAATGTTGCTAAGATTGTTGACTTTTTATCTTTTACCACTCATAAGAACTAAATTTTATGCTTTCCACAGTTAGTTTCTTGATCCTTATAAAGTACATAAATAGAAAGTTTGCAGTCAATGTACCTTCCAATTTAACACCAGAAAAATGCCACTGTTCATTTCAAACTTAAAAAACAACATTTCATGTATATTTTTGTACAGTTAGGATGGAAATGATCGATACTGGAAAAAGTAACTGGCATCATTTTAAAAGGAATTTAAATCTTATGCACACCACTTAAAGCATTTAAAATACTATTTGTTAGTAAGTGTTTATTTTTTTTTTTATTTTTTTTTTTTTAATTTATTTTTTATTTTCAGCATAACAGTATTCATTATTTTTCACCACATCCAGTGCTCCATGCAATTCGTGCCCCCCATAATACCCACCACCTAGTACCCCAACCTCCCACCCCCCACCCCTTCAAAACCCTCAGATTGTTTTTCAGAGTCCATAGTCTCTCATGGTTCAACTCCCCTTCCAATTTCCCCCAACTCCCTTCTCCTCTCTAACTCCCCATGTCCTCCATGCTATTTGTTATGCTCCACAAATAAGTGAAACCATATGATAATTGACTCTCTCTGCTTGACTTATTTCACTCAGCATAATAATCTCTTCCAGTCCCGTCCATGTTGCTACAAAAGTTGGGTATTGGTCCTTTCTTTTTTTTTTTTTTTTTTTATAAACATATATTTTTATCCCCAGGGGTACAGGTCTGTGAATCACCAGGTCTACACACTTCACAGCACTCACCAAAGCACATACCCCCCGCAATGTCCATAATCCCACCCCCTTCTCCCAAACCCCCTCCCCCCAGAAACCCTCAGTTTGTTTTGTGAGATTAAGAGTCACTTATGGTTTGTCTCCCTCCCAATCCCATCTTGTTTCATTTATTCTTCTCCTACCCACTTAAGCCTCCATGTTGCATCACCACTTCCTCATATCAGGGAGATCATATGATAGTTGTCTTTCTCTGCTTGACTTATTTCGCTAAGCATGATACGCTCTAGTTCCATCCATGTTGTCGCAAATGGCAAGATTTCATTTCTTTTGATGGCTGCATAGTATTCCATTGTGTATATATACCACATCTTCTTGATCCATTCATCTGTGGATGGACATCTAGGTTCTTTCCATAGTTTGGCTATTGTGGACATTGCTGCTATAAACATTCGGGTGCATGTGCCCCTTTGGATCACTACATTTGTATCTTTAGGGTAAATACCCAATAGTGCAATTGCTGGGTCATAGGGCAATTCTATTTTCAACATTCTGAGGAACCTCCATGCTGTTTTCCAGAGTGGCTGCACCAGCTTGCATTCCCACCAACAGTGTAGGAGGGTTCCCCTTTCTCCACATCCTCGCCAGCATCTGTCATTTCCTGACTTGTTGATTTTAGCCATTCTGACTGGTGTGAGGTGATATCTCATTGTGGTTTTGATTTGTATTTCCCTGATGCCGAGTGATATGGAGCACTTTTTCATGTGTCTGTTGGCCATCTGGATGTCTTCTTTGCAGAAATGTCTGTTCATGTCCTCTGCCCATTTCTTGATTGGATTATTTGTTCGTAAGTGTTTAAAACGGATTTGTTTTCTAGACAAAATATCTCCTCATTAACCTTTGCTTTATTGTTCCAACACACTTCTTTCTACCAGAATCAAAACATACTATAAAAATGCAATTTTCTCCTGGCTAGAATTAAATGAACCTCCATGATAATGAGCATTAGATCACAAAATTTCAATTCTTTTCTATTTATTGCAAGGCAGACCCTGTTTTATTTTTATTTTACACCCTGAAAAGTACCAGTTACATGATTGGGGCAAATTATATATTTCCTTAGTAGTCACATGTTACTTGAATACAAAATGAAAGAGTTGGTGTAAATCAGGATCTGTAAAGCTGGCTGACAGAGGACAGAGAGGTAAGGGAACGGCATGACATGGACTGGGCATCAATTAAGAGGGAAGCAGGTGGGTGGGAGAACTCAGGTGGCACTGATGCTCTACTGAATGAGGGCAACTACTCTGCTATGCTGCTAGTGTGGTGAGAGTTTAAAATGGGATAAAGGGTGTTCAAGGTTTTTTTTCCCCTTTTTTAAAAGATTTTATTTATTTATTTGACAGAGAAAGATAAAGCAGCAAAGGCAGAGGGAGAAGCAGATGCCCCACCGAGCAGGGAGCCCGATGTGGGGCTCCATTCCAGGACCCTGGTATCATGACCTGAGCCAAAGGCACACTTAATGACTGAGCCACCCGGGTACCCCTCAAGTTTTTTTGTGAATTCTATGAGCTTTTATATTTTGGGAGCCAGTGGAAGTTTATTTTTTTAAGGCATCATCTGACCTGGTTTGATCTATAGGCTGACAGTTTATGATTTTTAGAGTTCTGTCTGTAAGGTACTTTCTGGTCCAACCCCATTCTGAGTCTGAGGTCATGTGGCTTATCATTATTCCCCTTCTTTCTGTGGAGTACAGTCAAATCTGTTGGTTAATTTCAGAAGCAGAGAATTATGGCCAAATAAAGGATTCTTCAGAAGCTTTTTAAAGAAATGTTGCAATTCATCCACAATACATCAATAACCTTTTCCAATTTAAACTTTTAACACCTCACTCAAAACAAATAGGTGTCGGGTGTCTGAAATTAAGGAATTCTGCTTTTTAAAGCTAGATTTACTGCCAATATAATTGAGCAAAAGCACTCTCAACAATAAAAGAGGCAGCTGAATCACAAAGAGCCCAGAAGTGTAGCTACACAGCTTTCCCATGAGTCTTTAGAGTCAAGCAATCAGCTGGGTCCTCCTCCCCAGAAGCGGTACTGCTGGGAGCATGCTAAAGACAGTGGCTATAGCTTTAACCAATATAGACCTTGAACACTGGAGAGATTCATGGTTTCATACTTATAACCTGCCTTTAGGGCATCTATCACAAAGCTTGATCCAGGTGGATTTGATGTCTGTGTGTATCGACATACTCGATGTAACCCTGGCTCCCATTTTTCCCTCTTGGGGCAACATTTTGTGCTTTATTGGCCATTTTAAACAAACCCCCCAGATTCTGACTAAAATTCCCAAATCACCTAAACTAGGGACACTTGTGTGGCTCAGTCGGTTAAGTGTCTGCCTCCTGCTCAGATCATGATTCCAGGGTCCTGGGATTGAGTCCCACATTGGGATCCTTGCACAGCTCCCCTCACTTGTGCTTTCTTGCTTGCTCTCTCTCTCTCTCTCTCAAATAAATACATAAAATCTTAAAAAAAAAAGAAAAAAGAGAAAAGACCAAAATAACCTAAGCTAATTCTTAAACGAAGTATAAATAATATTTCAATTGAAAAATTTCAATTATTGTAGATGTCAAATGGACATTTTATTAGGTCATTAACTTTGCTATTTGCATAGTCCTTGCCTCCCCTAAATTTTACATGTATAACAGCTGTATGTTTTTTGGATATCATGCTTTGATTTTTAGAGCAGTGTGAGGTTTACAGAAAAATTAAACAGAAAGTATAAAGCTCCTATACAAACTCCCACCCCTAGTTTTCTCTATTTTTAACGTTTGGTATTAGTGTGGCACATTTGTTAAAACTGATGAGCCAATATTGATACATAATTATTAACTACAGTCCATTGTTGACATGAGGCCTTGTTGACTCTTGCCTTATAGAGTTCTGTGGGTTTAAACTGATTTATAATGTCATACATTTACCATTATAATACCATACAGAATTGTTGGGGTCACCTAAAATTCTCCTTTTCTTCAGGTACCCACCCCTCTTTCCCCCTGAACCTCTGGAAACCACCACTCTTTTTACTGTCTGCATAGTATGCTTTTTCAAGACTGTTGCGTGGTTGGAATCCTACAGTATCTCATCCTTTTGGACTGGCTTCTTAGCAGTATGTACTTAAGCTTCCCCTATGTCTTTTGGTGGCTTTATACTTTTTATTGCTCAATCACATTACATTGTATGAATGTATGATGAACAGCTGCATTTTAGTAAGAAGAAAATTGATCAAAATAACTCCAAGACTGTTGTTTAAGAGAAATAAATCTTTGCAGATAAAGTGTGACCCAGAAAAGTTAACTGCTATAGGATTTATATGCAAAATGCTTACAGTGTAATTTTCTTGAATCCCAATTATTCTAATGTTGTTTCATCTTATGGTGTCACAGTGTAATTTTCTTAAGGATGTGGAAATTAATTCATAGATATCTGTTTAACATTTCATTTTTTTCCCTGAAAATATAAATTACAATAAATCTGTCTTAATTAAATACATTTTAACATATCTGAATCATCTGAATAATGACTATGCTAAAATAACAGACTTCGCAGTTTTCAAATGGTAGACCCCATTTTATAGTATAAATATAGATGAAACAATTATTCTACAATTTAAAATCTACTTTTATTGTTGGGTTCAAGAAGTAACAATAAAAGTAAATGTTGTATGTGTCGCATAAAGCTCCTAATTATTTTAAATGCCGTGCAGTTTAGGATATAAAAGTGTTTGTGAATAGATGCTATAAAATTTCACTGGGATTCAATCTGGCTCTATTGCTTTCTTTCTACTGAGAGACAAATCTAATTTATTTTGACATGTTTGAATTCAATATATTTGCAAATCAGTGTCAATTAAGGAACTGTTTTTATATCTACTATGAGGGAATTTAATGAAAATGGGAAGAAAAAAAAAAAGCATCCACCAGAACTCCCATTATTTGTAACCTTGGAGCAATTGCATCAGAGTGATCTGATTTTACTTATTTAACCAAGAAAAGCAGTTTCAAAAAGACATGAATCAGGAGAGAAATGTCAGCTTTCCCAGAATTTTTAGGATGGATTGTAGATTGGAAAAAGAAGAAGAAGAAGAAGAACCAAATAGTTAGGTGCTGTATTTTTTTGCATATTTTCCAACGATGCTTGCTATTTTGAGTTTTGCTTCTTTTCAGATACACAAAGCATCCTCATCTTTGAGAGAAGAAAACTGGAGCCCTGAGTAGTAAACCATTTCTCAAGTCCAGAAAACTACCTGAAGCTACATTTGCAATCTAGGGTGTATATGTTCATTGGTTTCATTTATTATTTACATTAATAGAGTTTATCTAATTTTGCTTAGTCATTGGCTCTCAAACTTGATAAGAATTATCTGAAGAATTTATTAAAATTTTCATATTTTTTTCTCTGTCATGCTTAAAGATTCTGATTTAGTAGGTCCATAGGAAAATCATTTATAAAATTCCGGTTTAAGAATTTACTTACTACCTATGTGACCTTGCAAAAATTCATTAGCTTAAAATAGAAATAAAATTAAAATAAAACTTGAACACTTTTAATCAAAGAAAATAATAAAATGAAAAGGCAACCTACTGAATGGGTAGAAATACTTGCAAATTATATATCCATAAGGGGTTAAAATCCATAATACATACATACAAGTTCTTCTTATTTTTTTTTTTTTCCTGTGAAATGGGGACATTACCTACTTTGGAAGATGGTGGAGTGTACTAAGGGACATAATGTGGACAAAAAGATTTCCTTAAACCTAGCATAGAGTAGGTACTCCAGAAATTACGGCTTTATTAATACACTATTCTATCAGCTATACTTCTAGAAGTTTAGTATAAATATTATACTGATATGCAAGTTTGTCTCATAGGTAGGGGAACAAATAAATATAACTTGAACACACTAAACAAAGAAAACAATTAATAAAATGAAAAGGCAACCTCTTGAATGGCTAGAAATACTAGCTAGATAAATATTTGCTAGAAATACTAGCAAATTATATATCCACAAGGGGTTAATATTCATAGTACAAAAAGAACTTCTACAAGTCAACATCAAAAACCCAAATAATCCAATTTAAAAATGGGCAAATGAATAGTTATTTTTCCAAAGAAGACACCCAAATGGCCAACAGGTACATGGAAAGATGCTCAACGTCACTCATCATCAGGGAGATGCAAATCAGAACCACAATGGGATATCACTTTGTGCCAGATGGATTGGCTGGTGTCAAAAAGACAAGAAATAACAAGTGTTGGTGAGGATGGGGAGAAAAGGGAACCCTCACCCACTGTTGGTAGAAGGCAAACTGGTGCAGCCCCTGTGGAAAACAGCATGGTGGTTTCTCAAAATGTCAAAAGCAGAAATACCATATGATCCTACTGCTAGATATTTACCCCAAAGCAAATAAAAACATAAATTAAAAAAGATATTTGCACCACTATATTTACTGCAACATTATTTGCAACAGCCAAGGTATGGAAGCAATGTAAGTATCCATCTATAGATGAATGAATAAAGAAGATGTGATGTATGTATGCAATGCAATATTACTCAGCCATTAGAAAGACTGAAATCTTGCCATGTGCAACAACGTGGATACACCAAGAGGGTATTGCACTAAATGAAGTAAGTCAGACAAAGACAGACAAATACTGTATGATTCTACTATGTGGAATGAAAACATAACAAACAAAAAACCTTGGTAATTCAGACTCATAAACACAGAGAATAAACTGGTCATTGTCAGATGGGGAAGGAGGTGGAGGGGGTAAAATAGCTGAAGGGGGTTAAGGTACAAACCTCCAGTTATAAAACAAATAAATTACAGAGAGGAAAGTATAGCACAAGGAATCCAAGCAACAATATTGTAATAATGTTGCATGCTAACAGGTGTTGACACTTATTCTGGAGCCCATATAGTGATGCCCACAATTGTCAGATTACTCGTGTACACCTGAAACTAACACACTATTATGTGTCAATTAACCTTCCATAATAAAAATGAAAAGAAGCAACTTTAGTAAAATGCTAACAAATAAGTACCAATGAAATATCTGTAATTATACATATAACATTAGAGATCCTTGTTCTGGTGCACTTCTGTGAGGACATGGGGCTTTAGAATTTTATGTATATACTTGTTTAATATGATAAAAATAATATGATAAGAGCAAACATAATAAGACTGTTACTTAAAAGGTAGGAGGTAAGATGATCAAATACTTATTAGTCTAGGGGTCAAAAAAACTTGGTAACTTTATTGTTTGCTCCTTTATGTATTCATGTATGTATCTATTTATTTTTAGAGAGGTAAAAGGAGGGAAGATTGGAGGGAAGGAGAGAATCTCACGCAGGCTCCACACCAAGTGTGGAGCCCAATGCAGGCCTCAATCTCACAACTCTGAGATCATGAGCTGAGTCTAAATCAAGATTTGGACACTTAACTGACTGAGCCACCCAGGCTCCCCAAAACTTGATGACTTTAAAAATTGTCCTCAGAATTCAGAATCTAAAGTTACATTACTCTCTTTTTCAGATCTTATACTGGGAAAGGAGCAGAAAAATAAGTTTATCTCTTTAAATAGTGAAACTGGTGTGCGAACATCTAGCCATTCTTTTTTTTTAAATTTATTTTTTATTTTAAGCATAACAATATTCATTATTTTTGTACCACACCCAGTGCTCCATGCAATCCGTGCCCTCTATAACACCCACCACCTGGTACCCCGACCTCCCACCCCACACACCTTCAAAACCCTCAGATTGTTTTTGAAGTCTTTTCATAATCTCAACAGTTTAAAGTTATAAAATTATAGGCATAAATATCCCCTTTTCAGCAAGATAAATGATCTCCCTGATTTATATTAATATTTATATAATATCTCAATAAAATGAACTGCTAATGAATATATGAGAAAAAATTTGAATGCTTTTAATAAGTAATATTGCTCTTGGCTAATAGTGTAGATTGTCTTAAGCACTCAAGTTTTCCTGTCCTTGTTCTCAATCACAGAATAATTTTACATCTGAAATGAGGATAATATTTTTCTTTTTACTATTTCTTATAACTTAAAATCCATAGACTTGTTCTGTCTTCACTCAAAAATAACAACCGGGGGTGGGATCACTGTAAGTAGATATGGGCTCTGAATCTTAAAAGAATACAATCACAAAATCATTTAAATTTCGGTGAGTTTATTTATAGAGGTTCACCCCCTCATTCAATAAATATCTATTGAATTCATACTATATGCCTGGCACTCACTAGGCAGTAAAAACACAAAGACAGGAGAGAAGAAATGAATTGTGCCTTCATGAAACTTATCAACTTTCAGGCAAACCCGACAGTTATATGAAAAATTACAGTAAAATGGGGTAAGTATATTAGAATTAGATCCCTGATTCAGTAATAAACATGGTGCTCACCATTTATATTTTATATTCTTCAAATACTTATAAAGTACCTGAGTAGAATCAGGGGCTGCAAGGTTTGGCAGAAAATTTAATTTATATGTACACATAGTAATGATTTCTGAGAAAATGGTTTCATGTTTTGGCTCATTTACCTACACAGGGGTGTCTCTTTTTCCTTTATAGATGAGTTTGTGCATTTGAAATTTTGAAAGATAAAACAGTAAATTTCAAAAAGGACATTTAATGCTTTTATTTGTTATTTTCTATTGATTAGATTCAATGTCTTTAGTATGAAATAGTCATATAAAGGTGAGAAGTCACCATAGAATCTTGAAATCTATTAGAAGACCATACAAAGAGTATCAAAAAAAGAGAGAAAGGAATACATATATAGAGCATTTGATATTTCAATTTAATTCTCTTTTAACAGTTGAATAAATGCACTACCTCAAATACATGACTAAGTAATAAAATACAGGCATAAAATAATAAAAATACACATTCAAGATCTGACAGAATTTTTAGGAAAGAAAGAAGTCATTTTTTTCATTAAATGTTATTCTTACCTTAGAAAAAGAGTACACTAATGCCATTTATGAAGGACAGTATATTGTCAGTATTCAATACTGTATTAGATAAATTTGTCACTATTTAGAAAGTGGGGAACTTTATTTTCATTTAAAATTTTGCTAAAAAGTTGTAATATATACATTATTTCTAGACTTACTTTTTATTATGATCAGGATAACTATAAGCAAAATCCTTTATCTAGCACAATCACCACTATTAAGCCAAAGACAATGAAGCAATAAAAAGGTAAAAAAAAAAATTCTGATTTTCTTTAAATATTTTAAATGTCAAAATACTTTATTTTTTATATTTTTAAGGATTTTATTTATTTCAGAGAGAGAGAGAGTAAGCAAGAGAGAGAGTATGAGCATGAGCAGGGGCAGAGGGAGAGGGAGAAGCAGGCTCCCTGCTGAGCAAGGACCCCTCCCCCCCCAACCATGTGAGGCTCAATACCGGGACCCTGGGATCATGACCTGAGCTGAAAGCAGATGCTTCACTGACTGAGCCACCCAGGCACCCCAATGATGAAATATTTTAAACAAACTTAAAATAAGGAACTTACTCTAAGATATATATCTGATCTCAGATTTAACTAATTTTAAAATATTTTTGTATTTGCTTTTTAAAAAAATTACAGATACCATCAACAAAATGAAAAAGCAACCTATGGAATGGGAGAAAATATTTGCCAATCATATATCTAATAAGGAGCTGATATCTAAAATATCTAAAAAACAAAACAAAATAAAAACTTATCTGATGAAAAAATGGGCAGAGGGACTATTGGGGCAGAGTAGATATTTTTTCCAAAGAAGATGTCCAGATGTTCAACAGCCTCAGGAAAGGATGCTCAACATCACTCATCATCAAGAAAATGCAAACCAAAGCCACACTAAGATATCACTTGACACCTGTCAGAACAGCAAGAATCAAAAAGATGAGAAATAACAAGGGTTGGCAAGGATGCAGAGAAAGGGGAGCCCTCATGCACTGTTGGTGGGAATGCGAACTGGTGGAGCCACTGTGGAAAACAGTATGGAGGTTCCTTAAAAAACGAAAAGTAGAATTACCGTATGACCCAGTAAAAAGTAGAATTACCATATGACAAAAGGAAAGAAATCACTGTCTTGAAGAGTTCTCTGCATGCTCATATTCACTGCAGCACTGTTTGTCATAGCCAAGACATGGAAATAACCTAACTGTCCACTGATGGATGAATGGATAAAGAAAAAATTATATATATTATATCATAAAATATATATTATACATACATAATTCAGTCACAAAAATGAAGGAAATCCTGCCATTTGCAATAACATAGACCTAGAGGGTATTATGCTAAGTGAAATAAGTCATATAGGGAGGCACAAATTCTGTATGATCTCATTATATGTGGAATCTTAAAAAATCCTAACTCGGAACAGATTGGTGTTTGCCAGAGTCAAGGGGGCGGGGCAGGAGTGGCTAAAAGGGAAGAAGGTGGTCAAGGGGTAGAAATTTCCAATCTTATTTGAAAGTAGCAATTGAAAGTTCTCATCTCAAGAAAAAAAAATTTATAACCACATGAGGTGGTGGATGTTAACTAAATGTAATCATTTCATAATATAGACATATATCAAACCATCATTGTGTACTTTAATACAATATTATATATCAGTCCTATCTCAATAAGCCCGGAAGAGTTATACCTAGGTCTCCCCTACCCAGTTCCTTTATCCATCCCCAGTTATTAAACTTGGAACAAAGTTTAAAAATCATAAGAGGTTGTTCTGACAAACAAGACTTTGTGTCAAAATTTCTCCATAAATATGGTAACATATTATTTAGAATCCATTAACAAAGGGTTATAAACATCCATGTACCAAAGCCAGATTCAATATACTTAGTATACCTGACCAGCAACTTGATTTCTGCTCTTTCTGAGTAATACCTACTTGACCCATTGAGAAATAAACACACACACACACGTGTGTGTGTGTGTGTGTGTATAATGATAATCATGTTATCCTGGGAGTCATTTGTAAAACTGAGATGTAAATTTTATCATTTGTAATGGGACATGTCCTTCTGTGAAATATTTTCATAAGATATTTTATTTTTCTAATCTATCTGTTCTTCCACTTTTTTTTGCTGATGAAGTTAAGAGACTATTGGGCATTTTCAATAGATTAAAAACAGACACGTTTCTATACTTTTCCTCTCATCCAGAGTTTATGTTCCCTTTCCAATGTCTCTAGGCTATTCCCACCATTGCTCTGACCAACATAAATGAAAGAGAAAGTCATGTGATGTAGCTTCATTGAAGGCAGAGCGTCTAGCTTCAGCCACCACACAGGTGGAAGGAGAGCTGCACTGATGTGCCACGTGGGAAGTCCCAGTGTCACTGATTTAAGTACAAAAAGGACAGAGAAAACCACATGGTGAGGAAGGTCAGGCCATCCCAGCCACTCCTGCTGCAGGACAATGTCCAGGGGACCCTGATGCAGGCAACTCACAGGATCTTCAGAAAATACAAATTATTTTTGTCTTTAGTCATGAACCTTGGAGACAGAGAATACATAGGGAGATACACTCTTAGAAGTGGGGCGCCATCGTAAAAACCTAACCACGTGGCAGTGCTTGGAATCTGGCATTCAGGCGTTGGCTGGAAAATGAGGTGGGGCTGTGGATGGACGCTGGAGGAGGGGTGCGCTCACCATCTGCTCGGGCTGCAGAAGCAATGATGGAACAGTTGTACAAGTTTGGACAGAGGGCAGCCTTCGTTGTGGCATTTCAAAACCCTCAGCACACTTGCTACCTGTAGTCACGTGAAAGAGAAGAACCTGGGCACTAATGAGGTGGCAGGTTCAGCTCAGGAGATTTCCTGAAAGAGTTCACCGCTGCACGGAGCGGCTGGGGATGAAAGTGCTTCTCCCGTCCCCATTCCATCGTGGCACCGAAGGCAAATGTTTTCAGTTCCCAGGTTCTTGAATCAAGAAGAGCTACCCCTGGCGGATGGTGTCCACATTTGGATTTAGTTTAAATGATGTGACCCGGGGCGCCTGGGTGGCTCAGTGGGTTAAGCCGCTGCCTTCGGCTCAGGTCATGATCTCAGAGTCCTGGGATCGAGTCCCACATCGGGCTCTCTGCTCAGCAGGGAGCCTGCTTCCTCCTCTCTCTCTGCCTGCCTCTCTGCCTACTTGTGATCTCTCTCTCTGTTAAATAAATAAATAAGTAAATCTTTAAAAAAAAAAAAAATGATGTGACCCAGAGCTTCAACCATGATGACATCATGGGATGAGACTTCTGCAGATCATTACAGTGTGTTTGCTTGATTCTTTGCTCTTGCATGTGGGAGGAACGGGAATAATGGTGGATGAAAGATAGATTATGGTGAATTAAAAAGACAGAAGCAAGTATTTTTCTGTTAGTTCCATCAAGAAGTGGAGTCCATTTTCCCCCTCCTTTGAATTGCATTCATATTCTCATGAATAGGCTTGATCAGTAAAAGGTGTATATGAGTGTATGTTTGTGACTATGTGAGTGTGAGTATGTTTTTGTGTGTGTGTGTGTTTGTACCTATTTGTGCAGGACTGTGCGTGTGTATATGTTTGTGTCTATGTGTCTGTGTGTGAGTGTATATTTGTGTTTATGTGTGTGTGTGTGAGTGTGTACATGCTAGGGATGGACAAGAGTGACGTTCTGGGACTTCAAGCCTCAAACGCAAAATACCCTGAGGCTTCTACTGTGTCCTAAGACTGCATGTGGAGGGTGGAAGGCTCCATGAGGAGACAGGCCAGACCATCTCCATGAGAATCTCAACTACCACCCCACCCACCAGCCAGATGTCTATTGGCCAAGGCAGGCCCGAAATCCCCCTCAGCCTGACTACACTTCAGACAGGCTTCTTCCTGACTTGAGGTCCCTGATCTCTCTTTTCTTACTTTACTTTGGAGAACCTGCACTAGGAAAGGATTTCTTTGCCTCCCTGACATAAATCTTTTTAAGAGCCTTTTCCTATTTCACAACCCAGGACCCAGGAGCCCTGACTCTGAAATGCAATCAGCAGGGACAATAGAGTCCTATGTCCCTGAGGTTAGTAGGATCCAGACTTTGGTGGCAATTGCTGCAAATTCTGAAACCATCCTATCATGAAAATAGGAGAAAGTTTGCTTTTGTTTTGGGTGGAGGCCATCTACAAACCCAGGTGGCCGGTCCCCAGGTACGCCAGCTCTTGACAACTCCTCAGCACCTGCTTCAGCAGAGGTGAGCTCAGGCTGAGTTCTGGCCTCACTCCCTGACTGCAGTAGCTTTTCATGGATTCCTCCTTGCCTGTTTAAATTTGTCCCGTGCATGTTGAGCTTTGACAGTAGCCTAACTGAGCCTACACGAGATCAGCTAACCCACAGAACCATGAAAATAGTAAATTGTTGTTTTAAGCTATTAAATTTGGAAAGGGAGTTCTGTAGCAATTGATGATTGAAGCACATAGGAAAAATATCACTTTGAATACAATTCTGGCCATAAATATCCATCCAGGAGTCACCAAGCACTTACAGGGTGCTCGTCTTGGGCAAAGTACTGCACTTACATGTACCAAGGATCATATCATTGCTTTACTTGTCGCAGTCCCTATTCACACCCATCGTCCTAGCTTAAGTATTATAGGGTGTCCCCTTTACTCTCAATAGTGCCCTGCTTTGGGCAACAAATCACATGACCGTCACTAACATTAGGCACTACATGCATGGATAGAGTTAAGGGGAAAATGCCACTCTCCCACTTAAGAAACCTACATTCTGGGATGAATGTGTACATACTCAGATGGGAGTATGAACTGTATACATACTCAGGTTTAGTTATTTCTGCTTTGAATTACACATTTTGGGCATTAATATAGTAATTCCTGCTTTCCCTTGTTTGCAATCGCCTCGTGTATCTTTCCCTGCCACTCTCCTAGTGTGTGCATATCTGTGTGATTTTGCCTTGAATACATTGTTTAATGGCATTGAACCACATGTGGAAAGCTTACCAGAAATAACACAGTATGAGACGAGGATGAAGCGAACAGCACAGCTATTACACTCCAAGCAGTCTGGAGATGAATGACTCCACCATTATAATTGGTGATAAAAATGCTGTGATTGCAAATCAACATTTAAATATTTATGTGTGAAAATCTATTTTCCCCATAGAATGTGGAAGCAGAGCGATCTTCCATAAAATGCCTCTGCTTATGTCTCTTGTTTAACACCATCTTCAGATTCCTCCGTGATAATGAACCAAGTTGGTAATGGGGCTCATAAGAGCCTTCACCATCTGACTCACCACCTATGAGTCTCTCCCAGAGATCCCTACGCTCTATGCTAAGACTTTGACTTCAAGACTTTCTAGAAGCCCACAATAAGCAATTTGACTCAGTGTAAAGCTCTTCCATGTTTTGTTGTCTTGCTCAATAACAGTGAGCATTTGATTAATTTCTGCCTACTATGTAGATGATAAGATCTCTGAGGACGGAGACCATGTACATTTTGTCCACCATTATTATTCCTAGCACCCTGTATCTTCTCAATCCATATTCATTGGCAGGATGAAGAGAAGAACAAATGTCATTTGAACATAGCAGTCATTTTATCTTGTCTGTACATATTTCCAATGTTTGTTTTCTCCAACAGAGAGATCATGAATTTTAGAGACCATATTTGCGCTTAAATGAAAAAAAAAAAAAAGGTTTGTTGAATACATTAATGGACAAAAATGCCAGGTGGGTTAGTTAAATCAAGGAGAAATAATTTTAATTTTTCAGCTTTATCTATGTTATCCTGCCCTCAACGGAAACTACAGCTCACAGAATATTCTGGAAACTTCTGCAAAGAAACAAGTTGACTACAGGATCACTGAGATAGAAACAGGCTTCGCCAACAACTCTGTTGTTGATTCATAGTAAAGATTAGGAATGTCAGCGTGTAGGATTGTATCTCTACATGACGGATGCAGAGAGAGTTATTTTGTTTACAAAAATGGGTCAGCGATAAAATTAAGGATAACAAGCCATATCTGGTCATGAGAACCATGTATCTTTAACCATCACATACCTACTTGAGACATTATTGTTTAAACTAACATTCAAACTGAGAATTCCATTGTACATGTTGCAACTAGAGTGGTATTTTATGAGGATTTCTTCTTCTTTTTTTAATCAAGAAACTAGTGATGGTTTATTAATCAAGAATGGTAAAGAAATGGGCTTGTGACATTTTGGTTTGCTTAATGTCTTCTTTACCTTCCACACACCAAAATTTGCCTTTTGGCAATTTCTCCTCTCTACCTCTCTTATTTTGATAATATACTAACTGTGTATTAAAAGTATATAAAATAATATTCTATAAGAAGTATAGTCACCTCCACTTCTTCCAATCAGAAGAGAAAGCTTTGTACATTATCACCCGGCAGCAAGCCACAGGACAGGCAATTAGTATGGCTTCTTTTCTGTGTATAAATTCTTTTAGAACAAAGCCTACATCTTAAAAAATCTTTTGCATGGCCAACACCTGGGATAAGCCTATTAATAATATCACAATTATTTATTAAGCACTGTTCCACACCAGCCTCTTTGCAAATCTTTTTCCTTCACATATAAAGTATGTATTGTATCTCTAGGAAAGCTAGTCTCAAGGAGCTTCCGTAACTTGTCCAAGTTCAACCAATGTCTGATATCCAACAGCCAGGCTTCAAACCTTGGTATCTGTTGTGTTGTTTTACCCCAGAAAAATTTGCATTAATAATTAATAAAATAAAAATAACATGACCTATTATATGTTGGACTTGAATGAAACACTTTCCATAAATATAAAGCAATGGAAGAAGAAAAGCATCAGTAATAACACTGTTTGTGAAAACTTGCTTCAAATTCTAAACTGCTCAAACTTGAATCCTTTGTTGTTGGTGCACTGGCTTCACTCTGCTCTGTGAACAAATGTCAGACTCTACCACAACCTTGAGGATGTGGAGGAGAATTATACTCCATGTGGATGCAGAGGGAGCCTGTGAATGCTGAAATGAAGGATTGCCAGAGTCATTCTTTCAATAGCTGAAGATGCAAAATCTATTATCTTTGAGGCAAGATTTTAGTAGCACCATAAAAAGACAGGAAATGTTATGTTCAGGTAAAGTCAACTCTCATATTGGACAATAAATCTAAATTAAAATAGTAAATAACATAAGCAAACAAGTAAGGCTCTCTGCATGTGGATTTATTTTATATTAATAGCTTTTCTCTTTTTCATTTTTTGAAACTAAGATGAATAGTTCTCCCTAAACTATTGTACTTATTGATTAAAAAAAAAATCTTTTCTCAAAATCCCAAGTGCAAACTTGTGTCGTTTATGTAAGAATAATGCAATGTTCCTCAATATAAGGTAAATTTAATTCTCTTGAATAATGCAATGCTAAGTAGAACTGCTCACTCACCATTTCCTTAGCCATTCTGATAACATTGTTTTCATTTTTCATAGTATATAAAAATTGATTTCTGGATTTTTAAATTACACTTTTTCTCTGTTTTTGCATATCAAGAGGTGAACTGTTAATCCTTTTTAGTTTTATAAAATCTACTCTTTTTATTCTTCAATATAAAGCCTCCTGAGAAACTTATTTTAAAGGTAAGTTGTATTTAAATTTTTGCACTGTTGTTTGTTTCCAGATTAATTCAAATTTAACAAAAAAGTATCAATTTTTTACTTTAATACAGAAACTAAAAAGATTATTTTCTTTATTCAAGGTATTTGAATTCTTCAAAGATGTCAAGGTATTTATATGTATAATATTCTTATTTTGGATTTAATATATTAAATTTGAATAATACTGGAAATTAAATATGACTCAATATTTTTCTAAGAGTTAGCAAATATCAACTTGTTCAAGAGGTTCATAAAAATACCCTAGCAACATTTGCTCCTTCTATTTGATATACATACAAGTATCAATTTTAAATTTGTTTTTTATGGAAAGTACATTTTAAAATACATGAATCCTTAAAAAATGAATATAAATGTGGCATTAAATCATTCAAAGCTTAATAATCAATGTTGATATACTTCTATTTTAATAAATACCAAAGGTATGTCTATATTGGTAGCATATTTGTTTGGAAAATTTGTAAATGATTGTCTTTGGTAAAATTTTTGATAAATTGTGTGAGGTATTGCATTTCCCACTCAAAATCAATATTCACATTTAGACTCCATGATCTATTCCAGACACGCTGACCTTTCCATGATATTTACCTCTAGAACCGAGGACAAGTGAGTCCCTGTGTGTTCAGTCCATCATCCTAGGATGAAGGTCAAATATTCTTCGAATGCCAACTCACTTGACCTACAGGAGTCTATCTATTCTTAAGTTATATGCATTTGAACTACTACTACTACTGTTAGGATTTTGATATTTCTGTCTGGATTAAATGAAAGATACATAAAAATATATTTTCTGATTATGACACTATGATTATTTTCCAGAAGATTCAAATAGATAACTGGCTGAAAACTTCTTATCAGATCTGGCTATGTGGCGGCAATGAAAGTGTGTCCCCCAAATCTCCAAGTATAGGAAGCACGTTGACCAAGTTTCTCTTGTGCTCTGAAGTTTACTGCTCTTTATATGCAGGCCATACTTCTTTGGGGCTACCTTCAAAACATCACTGAGAAAAGTAGAGATGTTATGGTGGGTCCCTTCCTGGGAGACACTGAATTTCTCCAATCTCAGGCTATGGTTTGAGGGCTCCCTGATCATTATGTGGAACTTACTTAAATGACACAGAAGTTACTTCTACGGCACACTAAACTCGGATGTTCTACACAAACCTCTCTCCCTCTTCCTTCCTTGGAGTCATTCCTTGGGGTCAGAATGAATGAGGGTTGAAGCTTCCCTAGTCATACCCTGCTTTCTCTTCATTTCTTCCATGCAAATATTTTCCCTAAAGAACTTGTTACATTTCATCTTGATGACTGATTACTAGAGAAAGGACCAAAATGAACACAGAACAAGAGGACTAAATTAAAAAAAAAAAAGGAGTATTATTAGTATTTCAAAAGGTATGAATTAAATTTAAAATATCTATGAACATTTAGGAAAAAAACAGATCTGGGAAAAAAAAAGGCATTTAAAAGATGTTAATATAGAATTTCAATACATAATAAAATAGGTACCAATATATAGACTTAATAAAATAAAGAAAAATGAATTGAATAGATTTAATATACATTAATTTATATAGAGACAAAAAAGATAATCTTGAGGCTAAAATTAGCCATTATTTAACATTTTAACAAGGCAGAAGACTTTGTCGTATGTTGTAAGATATACTAAACTAGTATGAGAAACTGGAATTAACATATTTTTCAGGTCAACAACTACATGGTGAATATCACTCTTTTTTTCCACATTAATATCAGACACAGTCATGTTCACAGAACTCTTTTTCCCAGTAAGAAAAATCCTTGTCAAGATACCTGCTAATAATTGATAGAAGAGCATTATTTGTCACCTGTCTTAAGTAATGAGTTTAGCTCAGTTTCAATCAAAGAGCAGCAGAATATGCTACCCCAAAATGGATTCTAAGAGTTGAGGGCATGCCACTCTAAAATATTCCAATTTGTTCACATACCTGTACCCCTGGGGTTAATAATACACTATATGTTAATGCAAAATAAAAAATTTTAAAAAAATGCCAATTTGACATAGTGATTATTTTGAGCCATAGGCACTCAAAAAAATGGGAAATGCAGGGAGATGCTTTCTGTGAGCTTCCCTTACCTGTTTAAAGCCAGTCTCTCCAAAAGAGACTCAGTTGTCAGAGATTCCCACCCCCCACCCAGGAGTTTCATTGTCCAGGAAAACTGAATGGCCACAGAAGAGGACAGCTAAAGAAGATACCACACCCAGACAAACCTTACCACAATTATACCTGCCCTCTATTCTTCTAAGAATCCACTCATATTCCCTAAATATCAGTTACTCTTCTCTGAGAGGCCTATATCTCCTGTCCCCTTCCTCTGTTAAGATGATATTTAATCCTGAATCCAAAAGATGGATATTAAATATCAGGATACTTAATCCTGAATTCAAAAGATGATATTTAATCCTGAATTCAAAAGCCACCACTTTGAGTTACTCATTTTTCCTGGGTATCTCCCATGAAGTATATGTATTAAAAAACTCCTTGTTTTTTGTTTGTTACTATATCCTTTATTACAGGGGTCTCATCCAAGAACTCAGAAGAGTAAAGGAAAATTAATTTTCTTCCCCAACACAGACATACTACTTGAAAGAGGAAGCAAATGTGAAAATTTATGAAGGTGTAGAGAGAAATGTATAGACTATAACTTAAAAGAGTTAAAACTAATTAAAATAATAATCTCAGCATAGGGCATGAGTTCACAATGTCCATAACTATCTAAAGATTGAAGGGATGACTTCCTCATAATGGAAAAAGAGACTAGTCAACTTTGTGGCAAGGGTATTAGAAAAAGCAAGTATTACACTATTAGGCTGACTAAGTGATTCCTATGGTCTGTTTTGTCCATTACATGATAGGCCTTTGAAAACAGAATTTTTTATTAAGATTAAGCTATTTCTGGGACACCTGGGTGGCTCAGTTGGTTAAGTATCTGCCTTCGGCTCAGGTCATAATCCCAAGGTCCTGAGATCAAGTCCCATATTAGGCTCCCTGCTCAGCAGGGTTCCTGCTTCTGCCTCTGCCTGCTGTTCTCCCTGCTTGTGCTCGCTATCTTGATCTCTCTCTCTCTGACAAATAAATAAAATCTTAAAAAAAAAAGAAAAAAAAGATTAAGCTACTTATTTTTTTTTTTTCTGCTTCCAATGAGAATCAGGTTGTGGGAAGTGGTTTGAATTAAAATATGAGTTTGCATATGGGCATAGAGATACTTAATCATCTGAAGAGTAATGACTCAAATCTAATTATTATTTATGTGAGGTAGGGGCTAATAGTTGGACTTAAAGAAGTCCAGCTAAAGAGACTTTTGAGAAGTGAGAGGTATTTAAACAATCAAGGATTAAGAGATGCCATTGACTCTTTAAGAAATTTATTTCAAGGAAAGGGAGAAAAAAGAATGAAGAATGATGATCTGAGGTAAGCAAACTCTAAGTGACCAAAACTTCTGACATTTCCTTGTCTGTCAAAAAGATAATCTGAAAGACTCACATAAAACAGGAATGATGCATGAAAATGGAAATTTGTTGCAATTGTGAAATGCTGGGTTGTGTGTCTGCTCCTAAATAATATGAATGCTTATTTATATTTGTAGAAGTTAATATTACAAAGTCTGAAGAGTTATATACTTCTATAAATTTTGAGAAGAACTCAGTGTTTTCTGGAAAATTAAGTGTTCATCTAATGACAAACAGATGAAGCAAACTGATGTCTTAATTTTCCATTTAACCTACTTAAATGAATCAAGGAGAGACTGAAGAGGTCATGAAATGAACAAAATAAGTGTTTCAAGTACTACAATCACCAAAGGGACCAAAGAGAAATAGGCACACACTTATCTTAAGAATTACTGTAAGTCTGGCCATTATAAAAGTACACATATATCTGCATGGGGTAAATAGCTTTCTCATTATGAGATTCCTCCCTCACTTAACAATTACTTGAAGTTGGCCCATCAGGGAACTATTTCAGTTCACAAGATTTGAGGAAAAACAAAATCAAAATCAAATCTTATTTCAACACACAGAAAGTATTCCAATGTTGAAAATTAAAAATAAGAAAATAATGTGAGAAATTTCTCCTCTAGTCTTGACAGGCTAAATTACTTCCCTTAAAACAGGGTGGTCTTTTATAAAATCTTTGAATAATTTTACAAACTGGCTTATTTCTTTTTCAAAGAACCATTAGCAGAGAGTGAGGAAGTTTTTAGATAGGAATAGGAAAGAGAGACTTAACAATATGTGAAAGGAGGGTTTGGCTTTTTGTTAAATGGCTGCTTTCACATTGGTTAGCTAATCTGCTAATTATCTGTCATCACAAACGTAGCCGGCAGTCAAGGAGACTTTCCCTTTAGTAAATATTAAAGGATTTACTCTGATGTTTATTATTTGCTCGTTCCTACTTATACTTTTATAATTTTAGAAAAGGTAATGATAGTCTATTTCTGCACTCCAGCAACAAGGCAATTACCAGTAGCTCGATAATGAAATGTTTTTAATTCTGGAGAGAGAGAAATGGATTTTTTCTCTCAATGTAGAACCTGTACATTGGAAAATGTTTCACCGAATAGTAAATGTATCCTCTCAGATCTCTTGGATGGTCTCCACAAAGTGAGTTTACACCTCATAACTTTCACTTATAACCCCCTTTTCCTTTTCTTTCCCCCCTTTCTTTTTCCTTGTGATCAAGACAATTATACTTCTCCGGAACATGGAGACAGTAATGATTTATAATCAGATAACCAAACGTTATCTTGAAGTCTAGAAAGGTTTGGCTGGGAATATGTAATACTAACATTTGATATGCTGAAATCACTAGACATAACTTAAAACATTCAAAAACGCCCATCTGTGATTTTCTTTGAATTCAAACAAACCAAAAAAAAAAAAAAAAAAAGAAAAAAAAGGTATGCATTCTCTTGCTACTTTAAGAGGAAGGCAATCTGTTTCACCAATACATATTTAAGAATAAAATATTTCTGTACTATTCCATGGGTTCATGGAACCAATTTTGTATATTCTTAACATAACCCAAGTCATCTTAAGATGACTGCAGTGATGAAAACCTATAACTTGTCTGAAACTACACGTTTAATATGCTAATTATCCACCCACACTATTTTCCCTTTTTCCCCAGTAGGAGAGGTGGAAATGAGATACAGCTGCCTAGCAAGGGAAGAATTCATCCACCCATTCAGTGTTGGCTGTGGCCATTTGCCTTGAGTTTCAGGAAAGAACTTGAGCTGAGGTGAAATTTGCAAACCCTAATTCACTTGCTTCAGGAAATCTCTGCTTGTGGATTTTCTGCCCTTGGCCCCATTCCAGGGACAAAAATGGCAATCACTGGGATAATTCTGAAATAGGATGTTTAGGACAGAAGATGCTAAGTTGGCTTGGGTTGTTGATGACAGCATGGAAAAATTACGTGAAGAGTTACCACCAGCTGACACAATCAGTTTAGACTCTCATGTGAGTCAAAACACATGAGTTTTTGTTCTCAAAACTATTATAATACAAGGGTTTCTTTCTACCCCAGCCTAACCTACCCTATTTAATCCTTTTAACCAAGATTTAAAGATTTAATAATATACCATTCCAAACACAAGAATATTGGACTGGGGAGGTGGTCAGTTTAAGAATCGAGTTCAATATTCTGCAATGAACTAATATTTTATCTTTAGAGGCTTTCTTCACACCTCGTCATTTGTTGAAAACCAGTTTTTCCTAAGGAATTCAAGAGTCGTTATTGGAATGAAGGTATTCCAACGATATGAACATATGTATCTTAGCTTGTCATAGATCCCTTACTGTGGATCTCTGCTTTCCATTTGCAACCCATGAGCATTTTCCAACCACAAGGACAGAAATCTTGCTTATCGCTTGGTGTCCCCTCCGCCCCCAGACTGATCCCATGAGAAAGTTTTTCTACCAGGAGCCATTTTGTAATGGAAGTAAAACTTCACCTCTACCCTTTCGGGGTTTTTAGGCTGGGTCTAAGTATTAAACTGACATAGGTCAGATGAGTAGGAGAAAACATTCCCATTTATACAAGTTATATGTGACAGGAGAGCCCTTGTGAGAAAATGAAGAGCCAGAGAAATGGCAAAACCTTCATACTTTTGTATTAGGATGAACAGAGACAGGCCATTGTGGAAAAGTAAACTATAGAAGGAGGCTGGAGTGAGCTGTGAATTGTTTTAACAAGGCCTGTCGGTATCGCTTCTCTGGGCTTTGATTCCTCATTAAAGAATGTGTTTTTCCTCCTGGTACAGAGAAAGCATTTTTCACATGAGTTTATAGGTCCTGCTTTTGGGAGGAAAAGGGGAGATCCGAATGTCCTTCTTACAGCTGCTGTGTTTTTAAGCACTTTCAGCTCAAAATGCTCCTTATGCCCAAGTGGCATATTCTGCCACCCTTGGACTCCAGCGCAAGGGAACTGAGGTCCCATAGTGTATACAGCATCTCTGGTATTTATGTGTATTTAGCCGAAGCAGTAAATGATTTTGAAAAAAAAATTATATATATTTAGGACATTCCTAGTTAGGTAGCACTCTTCCAATCTGTGGTTCAGAGGCCTGGGCTCCTCTCACGTTCCTACAGTTGTCAACATATGGCTCCCAAGGGTCTCTCGGTGTGTTTTCCATGTCACCTGTCCATACAGGGAAAGGTTAAATCAGGCCAGGGAACAGTGCAGACCGTCGTGTTCCCCATTTTATTGTTCAGAACTCAGTCCCATGGCTCTATCTAGCAAGCAGGGCTGGGGAATGGAATCTAGCTACGGGTCCAGGAGGATGAAGAAAAGAGCAGAGGCATCCAGACTCTGGTATATATGTCAAAAATCTCCAAGAGCATGGAGAGGTAATAAAGATCAGCCTTAGGTCTCTTACTTTTTTTTTTTTTTTTTTTTTTTTAATACTTCATTCCACACTTCAGGTCAAATGTAAACTTCCTTGAACATTTAAATTGAATCATTGGGCCTTATTCAACATACAGTGTGTTCTGCCAGTGTTTGATATGACTTTTTTATTATTCAAGTTTTCTAAGAATCTTATAAAAAGGAAAACAATCCTGTTCAATGCCCAAGTCCTACTGAATCCATTATGCCAATTAAGTCAATTCTGAGGACTTTCTTTATAGATTGTAACATGCAGCAAGGATACCAAATTGCCTTTATGTATCAGAGTAACAAATGGACCAGAACAGTCAAGGGCACTATTTGCAAATGTTAGAAATATTTTTCTGGAAGGTCAGAAAATTCTTCCCCATGTGCTCCTGTGACTCCTCTTAATTTTATCACCAAGTAATTGGCAGTTTTCTTTTCTTCTCTAAGTTAACAACTTTATTAATAGAATCTATTTGCAGTTTGTACTTCTTTGCAGAGAAGGTAAGAAATGGTAAATTATTCATTGAACAAAACATTTTTATTTTTAAAAGTGGCATAAATAAAGGCAATTTTAAAAAGAAAGCTAAATGAGCAATGCCCTGATGAGATCTATGACCTTGGCCTGAATGCCACAGTATTTTAGCTAAAAGAGTTAATAAGCAATGTGCTACAGAAGTCTGGAGGCTTACAGCTAATAATAGGAAATGAGCTGTGCATGAAAGCCAGGAGAAAGGGGACAGCATTTACTGTGTTTATTCTCTCTTTGGGGCTTTTGACGAAGGACTGTATGGAATGAACAGATTCTTTTCAGCTGAAGATCTGAGGGATTCCTGGACACACCCCAAATAGTAAGTACATTTCTTGTGAGCATTAAATCCAGGTAAGACGATGAGAAACATGGGGAGTTTATATCCATTCTGGTTCCTGAGAAGCCATGAACACATCCAGGGACCATGAACATATCCAGGAAAGGTCTCTAGAAGCAGAAAACTGCATGTCCCATAGTAAAGAACTGGGGTTCACAGGTTGCCATGCCAGCCAAAGAGGAAGGTACTGGTAACAATGGACAGAAGGAAGAAAAGGGCCTTTCAAACAGACTGACCAGGAATTCTTACTGTTTTAAATAGAGTTTACATCTCAGTGGTTTACGTAAGTGTTATGTAGAATTTTCTGGTAAAATTACATTCATTTATTGCTTGAATCTTGCAAAGGAAGCTTTTCTTTAAAGGTTTTATTTATTTTAGAGAGACAGAGAGAGTGCATGAGCAGGGGGAGGGGCAGAGGGAGAGAATCTCAAGCACACTCCCCACAGAGCATGGAGCCCAATGCAGGGCTCAATGCCACGACCTTGAGATCACCACCCTTAGATCAAGAACTAACCTGAAACCAAGAGTGGGATGCTTAATCAACTGAGCTACCCAAGTGCCCAAGGCAGCATTTTATAAAAGGAAAACACTGCTTGGTTCAGTGTAGTAAATGTTCCCAGACACATCACCTGCCTCCTCTCTCGGTAGATTTGTCTTTGCTTTGAAACTTACAATTCTTAGTAAGTCCTTAGAAATTATCAAAGCAAAAACAAAAACAAAAACACCACAGTTGGTGCGCCTGGGTGGCTCAGTGGGTTAAAGCCTCTGCCTTCAGCTCAAGTCATGATCTCAGGGTCCTGGGATCAAGCCCCGCATGGGGCTCTCTGCTCAGCAGGCAGCCTGCTTCCTCTACTCTCTCTGCCTGCCTCTCTGTCTACTTGTGATCTCTGTCAAATAAATAAATAAAATCTTAAAAATAAAACACCACAGTTATCAAAACAATAAAAATCCACATTTTAGAATATGATCAAGTATTATGTGAAATCTTCATTTTTCTTGAGCCTCAAATAACATGACATAATGTCTACTTTGTCTCTACATAGACTAAACTACCAAAATATCTTGGAAATCAATACATCCTCCCATATTGTTTATTTGTAGGTGTATGTATGCTAATTCTTCAGCATGGAACATCCTTTCATATTTTTGTGGAGTAGTTAAGCTGTATTTTTTTCTCAAGATAAAACTTAAAGCTATGTGTGTTTAAATCTAGTAAGGTATTTCCCCAACACACTTGTTTAGCACTGATCTCCTATCATTGCATCTTCACACTATACTGTGTTGTTCATACAGTGTTTAGTTTGCATGTGTGGCTGTGAACCACTGGAGCTCCAAGACAGGATGCCGTTTAATGCTATGTCCAGAATAAAGAAATGGTAAATATGTAGTATGTGATGAGTCTCCTTCAAATATGTGTGGAAAACTATCTCTTATGGGTTTTAACATTCAAATACATGTATATTCATGTTTTCGCTTAAAACAATATCATAAAGAAAGTTCTATATTTTCAGGAGAGAATTATAAAATTTTTCACTCATATGCAATCATGAAGCAATCATAAAATATAGTACATTTAATTTTATTATTTTTTAAACAAATTCTACACTTCCTAAGAATATCTGTCTACCTGTCTATCTATCTATCTATCTATCTATCTATACACGTGCTTGGACTGAACTGTGTCCCCCTAAAATCAATATGTTGAAGAATTTAACCCTCAGTGGCATAGTATTTGAATATGAGACCTTTGAGAGGTAGTTAAGTTTGGATGAGGTCATGGTCGGGGCTAATCTTTGGATGGGCACCCTCATAAGAAGAGACACCAGGGAGCTTGCTTTGTTTCATGAGGACTCAACAGTGACACAGCTGTCCACAAGCCAGGAAGAAGGCTCTCACCACAACCCAACCGTGCTGGTGCCCTGACCTCAGGCTTTCAGTCTCTGAAACTGTGAGAAAACAAATTTCCCAATTGGAGTCACCTGGTCTGTGGGATTTTGTTATGGCAGCCTGACTTAAGACAGTATATACACTAGCTTTATAGCTCTAACACATAATATATATCATACCCATAAACACATATACACATACATTCTTTCTTTCTCTTTCGCTGATTATATGAGAAAAATCATTGTAGATTTGTGTCAAATTATGTATCTATCTGGTAATAACAAGAAATGAAATGTTTACTACTTCTCGCTATTGAGATTAATAATTAATTGCAGTTTCAACCCCAAAATATAATGTTATATTTTTCAAAGACTGCATTTTTTTTGAAATTTTATTTTTTTATTTATCTGAGAGAGAGAGAGAGAGAGAGAGAGAGGAAGCCAGCAGGGAGATGGAAAGGGGACAAGCAGACTCCATGCTGAGCACAGAGCCTGACGAGGGGTTTGATCTCACCATGCTGAGATCATGACCTGAGCCTAGATCAAGAGTTGGATGCTTCTACTGGGTATTTGCCCCAAAGATACATATGTAGTGAAAAGAAGGGCCATCTGTATCCCAATGTTTATAGCAGCAATGGCCACAGTCATCAAACTGTGGAAAGAACCAAGATGCCCTTCAATGGACAAATGGATAAGGAAGATGTGGTCCGTATACACTACAGAGTATTATGCCTCCATCAGAAAGGATGAATACCCAACTTTTGTAGCAACATGGATGGGACTGGAAGAGATTATGCTGAGTGAAATAAGTCAAGCAGAGAGAGTCAATTATCATATGGCTTCACTTATTTGTGGAGCCTAACAAATAGCATGGAGGACATGGGGAGTTAGAGAGGAGAAGGGAGTTGGGGGAAATTGGAAGGGGAGGTGAACCATGAGAGACTATGGACTCTGAAAAACAATCTGAGGGGTTTGAAACGGCGAGGGGTGGGAGTTTGGGGGAACCAGGTGGAGGGCACAGATTGCATGGAGCACTGGGTGTGGTGCAAAAACAATAATACTGTTACTTTGAAAATAAATAAATAAATAAATAAATAAACAAATGTAATATTAAGCTAATTTAGAAAAACTTAAATGAGAACGAGAAGGTCATATCATTGATCAATTCAAATCACCTCAGTTTTGAAAGGCCCAAACAGAGCAACACAAAAAACCTTTACACATTTTACAAAAACAGATAGAAATCAGTACCTATACTCTTCTTGCGTGAAGCGTGGAATTTCTCCAGGATGTAAGACCAGAATTTTCACTGTGGCGCTGCTGGACATCACAGGTTCGCCCTCATCAAAAGCAACAACCACCAACTTAAAAAATAATAAAGATTCATGTTAAAGAGGATTAGCAAGAAGCAAGTAAAGCATCATTTTTAATCACTGGACTGCCTGGTTCCAGGAGGGGGAGCAATGATCAATTTCTCACTGTCTTCCATGGAGCAGGTACTGGACTGCTGGGATATGTTACCTATCTTCTCACTTGCTCTTCACAACAATCCCACCAGTTGGGTGTTTTTTTCTTTTTTCTTTCTTTCTTTCTTTCTTTTTTTTTTTTTTTTTTTAATTTCCTAGACAAGAAAACTTGAAGTGGAGTTACTAACGCTATGATAAAACACTACAAAAAAACAGGTATGTGATACTACAGCTCTCCAATGATTAAACTGATTTCTCTCCCACAGTCCCACTGGTGCCCACAGCAAAAACACAGGCCATTATGAGCACCGACACTTATTTAAAAAGTGTTAAATTCAGTCACATTGATAGCAAAAAGCTAATTAGTTTCCTTACAAAAAAGAAATTAATTTTTCCCGTGAATTAATTGTCTGCAAGATTACAGGGCAGAAATACTTCACTCTGGAGGATAAAACTGGAAATCTTTACAGTTTAACAGAGTTGGAGATACACTCTCTTAAAAACATATAAAACCAAGTTCATACCATATAGTAGAAACTGTTCAAATGATGCAAACTGCAGAAAAGCTTTCATCTCAAGATGTCTCAAGTAATAATATTTATTACTACAGCATTGTTTATAATTGCTCCTTTTTGGATAATGTATATTATATCAAGAAGAATGATTCTATTTAAGAAATGCTAAATATTTTCAAGATTATGTGTTTCTCTGGAATATCTGTCATTTTGGAACCTGCAGGCTACTAATTTAAACCAGTTCAACCCAGACGAAACCATAACTAAGGATGATCCTTGGGCCCATGTTTTATCCTTGGGTTAACACTGAACCAAGAGAACAATTGCTCCCAACAGTGCTAGGATTATGTGAGGTATAGTACTCACTGACACACACGAGGTTAACCAATGAGGGCATTTCTGCAATGGAGGGTCAAAGGTTTTATTCACAATGAAAAAATTATTCTAAGGAATTACAAAAATGGGAACACTCAAACATTTAATAAAAAAAATATTTATGACAATAATGAAGGGTAGTAATATTTCAAATTTTCCTGAAGTAGAACTTATCATGAGTACATAAACTTGACCCAATAATCTTGCCTCTCAGTACTTATCTTAAGGAAAAAGAAAATCAAAAAGGTGGCAAATAATATTTGTTTTTTTTTTTTTTTTAAAGATTTTATTTATTTATTTGACAGACAGAGATCACAAGTAGGCAGAGAGGCAGGCAGAGAAAGAGAGAGAGAGGGAAGCAGGCTCCCTGCTGAGCAGAGAGCCTGATGTGGGGCTCGATCCCAGGACCCTGAGATCATGACCTGAGCCGAAGGCAGAGGCTTAACCCACTGAGCCACCCAGGCGCCCCGGCAAATAATATTTGTACAAGGAGTTTCACAACAGCAAATATTATTACAACAAAAAACTAGAAACATCAAATCCAACAACAAAGTGTAAGACAAAAAAAATAATAGCGCATTCATACAATAGAACATCGTTCAACCATTAAAATAATACCATTAACAATATTTACTGTCATAGGCAATATATTACTCACTTTAAAAAAGCAGTATGAATAATAGGATCATATTAGGGTCAAACACACACGTGTATACTTGCATTTGTATGAAATGTTATCATAAGGATAGATATTAAACTGCTCAATTCTAGTTATCCACAAAATGTGAAATATCAATTCTGTGTGTGGTGGTTGTTTTTTTTTTTTTTCTTTCAGCTTAACTATATTTTCTAAGTATATTCCTGGTAAAATATATATTATTTTGTAATTTTTTAAAAAAATTGAAAGGAGAAAAATGGAAACATGTACGGTCATCTATTAAACTGTACTCTCAGAAGTTAAATATCAAACAGATAATGGTAAGGAAAACACTGCACTGACCTTAAAAATTGTTGTAGGCTCTTCGTTAAGATTGACTCGAGTTATTACTCTTCCAGAATCTTCTTCTACGTCAAAAATACTGGCAGGATAAGGAAACTGGGCATCGTCTACTCTGTACCTCACACGACTTGCGGGCAATCCCTAAAATGAGATCATATATTATTAATTCACTTTTGCAAAATGAAAACAAAGGGTATTGATGGCGGCAAACCGATGTATAAAACGCATGGCTTTCTAGAAGTGAAAAATTGTATTTAGCACTCACACTTCGAGGTCTGAAATACAGCAGAATCTCTGTTTCTTTTGGATGACTGCCCCTGAACCAATGAAGTATCTTTACTACCTGTTATTGAAAATTATTTCTGTGACAGAATAAATTAATGTTGCTTTGGGTGTCTTCTCTTCCACTGTCCTTTAATTATAGGAATCTCACCTGACCTAAACCCCATGTCTGCTTATTTTTTTTTTTTTTTTTTTTTTTTTTACCTTCTGAGACAATTATAAATGGTGTTCTTTTATCATGATTATTTGAACTCTGACACAGAGAATGATGGAGCATGGAGGTCTGTTGTAAAGTGGAGGGATGGGTATGGAAATGGAGGAGACAAAACTATTCACCAGCTGCTCTGTGCTGTTAAACATGCTAGTTTTGTGGGTTTTTTTTCATAAATAAATTAGTCCTCACAACAATCATTTAGGAAAACATTACTAATGATGATGATAGTAATAATAGTAAAATAATGATAGCTAACATTTGTTGAATGCTTATTATGTCCAAGAACTATACTAAAGATGATACATGTAGATTCAACTGTCCATTTTTTATTTTTAGTTAATGAACTTGAGGCTTATAGGGAGTTAAAGGATGTGAAATTGTCCCAGATATAGAACAAGATAAATTGGGATAGTAAATCTCTTGGAACACTGAGAAAATAAAGTTAAATTTAAAAAAAATCATTTAAAAAAGAAATTAATATTTGATACATTTTTAAAGACTACAAAAAATAGTTAAAACTGACTTACTTACATTAGGGTTTACTTTGGTCTTATTTTGAATTACATAAAGTGAAACTGGAATTACATAATCTTCTCTGGGCATAGGTCACCCCTCAGGTCAAGTAAAGAGTTTGGGCACAGAGCTGGTATGTGGTAGATTTGATCACAAACCTGAACCGACACTATGGAGGAAAGCACTCCCAAGACTCAGTCACAGGAATATCTACCTTCTTTACCTCTATTTTCAGCTTCTGCAATTTCTTCCAGTCTTGTGCCTCTAAACAACTTCTATGTGTTTATAATTCCCATTTACATTCCAGCTATACTCCCCCTTTAAACTCCAAGGTAATATATATATATATATATATATATATATGGTGGTCAACTTAGATGTTCTGTTTTTATCTCAGCATATCCCAAACTAGCATCCTGATTTCCTCTCCCAAAAGTGCACCTTCTCCACACTAGACCAATGGCCCTACCTTTGACCAAGTTGGTCCATCTAAAAGCCTAGAGGTGACCATTGACCCTTCTCTTTCTCTTGGACTCTACAACCAAACCATCCTGAAGTCCTGCTAATAGCTCAATAAATGCATGCCTGATGTAGATTATTCTCATCTCTATGCACTTGTTTCCTGCAGTGGACTCTTAATTGACTTTCTGCTTCTATTCTATTGAAGTTATCTTTAAAAATATAAACCTTCCCTGAGATATAAAAATATAAACCACAAACTGAGAGCTCTCCCCCTAAAATCAGGAATAAGAACAAGAATGTCCACTCTCACCATTTCTATTCAACATGGAACTAGAAGTCCCAACCACAGCAAGTACACAAGAAAAAATAAATAAAAGTAACCAAATTGGTAAGGAACAAGTAAAACTTCCACTATTTGCAAATGACTTGATATTATATATAGAACCCTAAAAACTGCAGCAAAATACTACTAGAACTGATAAATGAATTCAATAAGGTCTCAGAATACAAAATCAATATACGGAAATCCTTTGTGTTTCTATATATTAATAATGAAATAGCAGAAAGAGAAACAAAGAGAACATTCTCATTCTCAACTGCACCAAAAACAATAAAATACTTAGGAATACTCTAGAAAGGATAACACTGATGAAAGCAACTGAAGGCGACACAAACAAATGGAAAGGTATTCGATGTTCATGGATTGGGAGAATAAATATTATTAAAATGTCCATACTACCAACAAACTACAAATTTCATACACTCTCTCTCAAAACACCAAAAATATTTTTCACCAAACAAGAACAAACAATCACAAAATGAGTAAGGAAGCAGAAAAGACCTCAAATAGCTAAAGCACTCTTAAAAAAGAACAAAACTGGAGGCATCCCAATCCCAGATTTCAAAATATACCGTACAAAGCTATCAAAATCAAAACAGTATGGTACTGTCACAAAAACAGACACATAGATCAATGGAACAGAATAAAGAGCCCAGAAATAAACCCATTGTTATATGGTCAATTAGTTTTTGACCAAAGAGGCAAGAATATGCAATGGGTGGGGAACATGGCTGGCTCAGTCGGTTAAGCAGCTGACTCTTGGTTTTGGCTCAGATCATGATCTCAGGGTCCTGGGACTGAGCCCTGAGTTGGGCTCTGTGCTCAGAGGGGAATCAGCTTGAGGATTTCTGTCCCTCCTTCTGCTTGTGTGCTCTCTTTCTCTAAAGTAAATAAATCTTTAAGAAAAAGAATATTCAATGGAAAAAAGTCTATTCAACAAATGGTATTGGGGCGCCTGGGTGGCTCAGTGGGTTAAGCCGCTGCCTTGGGCTCAGGTCATGATCTCAGAGTTCTGGGATCGAGTCCCGCATGGGGCTCTCTGCTCAGCGGGGAGTCTGCTTCCCTCTCTCTCTCTCTCTCTCTGCCTGCCTCTCTGTCTACCTGTGATCTCTCTCTGTCAAATAAATAAATCAAATGTTAAAAGAAAACAAATGGTATTGGGAAAACTGGACTACATTCTTATACCATATAAAAAATTAAAATAAAAATCAAATAAAGACTTAAATGTGAGACCTGAAATCATAAAAATCCTAGAAAAGAGCACAGACAATAATTTCTCTGACATTGACTATAGCAACATTTTTTTCTGGATATGTCTCCTGAGGCAAGGAAACAAAAGCAAAAATAAACTATCAGGACTATATCAAAACAAAACCTTCTGCAAAAACAAAGGAAAGGATAAACAAAACTAAAAAACAACCTACTGAATGGAAGAAGATGTTTGCAGAACACATAATCAATTAAGGGTTAGATAGTATCCAAAATATATCAAGAACTTAAGCAACTTAACACCAAAAAAAACCCCCAAATAATTTAATTAAAAATGTGCAGGAGACATGAACAGTCACTTGACAAAGAGACACAGATGGCCAGATACACACGAAAAGATGTTCTAAATCATTCATCAGCACAGAAATGCAAATCAAAATTACAATGAGATCTAACCTCTCACCTGTCATAATGGAACAAAAAAAAAAAAAAAAAGCAAGTGCTGGTGAAGATGTGGAGAAAAAGGAACCCTTATGCTCTGTTGGTGGGAATCCAAACTGCAGCCACTGTGGAAAACAATATGCAGGTTCTTCAAAAAAATTAAAAACAAGGCTTTCTGATGATCTAGCAATTCCAATATTAAAATTACTGAAGAATACAAAAATACTAATTCAAAAAGATATATGCACCCTTATGTTTTTAGCAGCATTATTTACAATACCCAAGATATGGAAGCAACTCAAATGTCTACTGATAGATGTAATTCTATATTATATGCTGGAATATTATTCAACCACAAAAAAGGATGAGATCTTGACATTTGTGACAATATGGATGAACCTAGAGAGTGCTGTGCTAAGTGAAATAAGTAAGAATAAGAAATAACAAATAACCATATGATACACTGACATGTGGATCCTCAAAAACAAAACGAATAAACAAATGAAAAGCAGAATAAGACCTATAAACACAGAGGACAAACAAATGGTTGCCAGAGGGAAGGAGGTTGAGGAAGGGCAGAATGGGCAAAGGGGAGACACGGGCTTCCAATTGTGGGGTGAGTAAGTCATGGGGATGAAAAGGCATGAGAAGAATAGAATCATTGTAATAGTGTTTATGGTGACAGATGGGAGCTACACTTGGGGTAAGCCCAACATAAGGTATAAAGTGAATCATTGTGCCATGCACCTGGACTTGTGTGACACTGTGTGTAAAACATACTCAAATCTAAAAATTTTTTTAAAAATAATGGGGGGCGGCACCTGGGTGGCTCAGTGGGTTAAGCTGCTGCCTTCGGCTCAGGTCATGATCTCAGGGTCCTGGGATCGAGTCCCGGATCGGGCTCTCTGCTCAGCAGGGAGCCTGCTTCCCTCTCTCTCTCTCTGCCTGCCTCTCCATGTACTTGTGATTTCTCTCTGTCAAATAAATAATGAAATCTTAAAAAAAAAATAAATAATGAGGTGCACCTGGGTGGCTCAGTGGGTTAAGCCTCTGCCTTCACCTCAGGTCATGATCTCGGGGTCCTGGGATCGAGCCCCGCATCAGGCTCTCTGCTCAGCAGGGAGCCTGCTTCCTCCTCTCTCTCTCTGCCTGCCTCTCTGCCTACTTGTGATCCCTCTCTGTCAAATAAATAAATAAAATCATAAAGAAAAAAGAAAAAAAAGACTAAACAATTTTGGAATTTTGCTCTATTTACCTGGCCACCATGAAGAGACATTATCAAAAGAAAAAAAAATTGCAAGAAAACAAAACAAGACATAAACATGAATTCAAGAAGATAGTGGTAAAATTCTCTGCAAAGATTCTCTTCTCAGCAGGGGTGGCAAAAAATAGAGAATCCTATCATTATGTCTCTTGGAGTCTTTTGAAGGCTAAAAAAAGTGGGTTCCTTCTTAAAATTTTATGGGAAGTGAGGACATGTGAGAAGCAGAGCAGGACAGTTTTCCGACGTCTCCTCACTTACTGTGACAGTACTTTCTATAAATCCCGCTGACCTTATCTATCCACTGGAGCAAGCATGACTTCATATAACCATGATTTGGAAAGAATAATTAGGAGCCAGTAGAGCAAACTTTCTTTATGTCACTTCCATTCACAACAAGAGTTTGAGATTTTTTTTTCTTAAATTTTCAAATATGTGACACATTCTCCTTTAGAAGGATATATTTCCTTAAACAAATTTTGAAGAAAGAACCATGGTATTAATGGAAGCTTAACCACTCGAGGGGTGCAGGAAACGTTGACCTTGCTTCACGGAGACTATGGAAATTAAAAATTATATAAATCTAAATGTAAAAATTATATGCAATATCAGCAGTTGAAAATGTTATAAGTTATCTATTCCCTAATATTTATAATCTTGCTTGTATGTTTTATGATGCAGGGATGAAGTCATTAGATGATGGATTCCTTCATTCCTTCATCCATTTGACACATCTACTGACTACATGCAGCTGAGTCCTGAGGGTACCGGAATGAAAACTGAATTGGGAAGATGGAGTTCATCTCATATTCCTACCTTCCTGATGATCATTTGAAGTAATTCAGCAAGAATGGCCATCCTAGAACACCAACCTCACATCTACCCCAACACTCATTTGTCCGTTGTTCATGCTTGGTCTCACTCCTATGTGGCTAGTTCCTTCCAACACCCAGTTCTCAGATGACCCCTCCTCTGCCTCTATCCATTCAGAAACCACTTGAGTTAATCCTATTGTATTTTCTTTAGACTATGTATCCCTATCTGAATTTATATTTCATATTTACTTGTTCATGGGTTTGCAGCATATCTCTGTCCCTTGACTGTGAGCTCCGTGAGAGATGACTCCAGTTATGTTACTTCCATGGGGGTGTGGCTGTATATGGAACCCCTACTGTGGTTGAAAATATGCATCACCCAAGTCCCTGCTTCCAGTGGTCATGAGCACATTTTTTGAGAGCAGAAAGGAAGTGGAGATTATAACAGTGATTTTTGTTTGGGGAAAATGTATCAGAAAAGAGATGATAATGGAATCTGTGGAAAGAAAGTTCCCCAAAAGTAGAAGATAGGAGGAGAATAAACATTCATTCCAGAAAAATCCCTCAGTCTAGTATTTCAGAAATGAAACTATCATCATGAAAATTCTTTTTTTTTTTCTGGACTGGCTAAATATAAAACATTATCTATTCCCTACTTCTCAGCTTTCTTTAATTATATTTAATACCTTCTGTTGTTAAGCCCATCCTTTAATAGAATGACATAATCCTCTGGATTTTTCCTTCAAAGGAATCCTCATATGACTTACATTATTAAGATATGGATGATGTTTTCTTACACTCACTGCATCACACAATGTGTCTAATCCAAGTTACACTGTGGGTTAATCTACTGTTGAACAGGATTGAGATTCCTGAGTAATTTGTTGGTAACTGTGAGAATCATCATTACACAGGTAATTTTGTATATGGTTTGGAGGATCACTAAGAGTTTTTACTAATCTTAGAAAGTGGCTAAATTGTTGGCACATTTTCTATTTAAAGCCCGCTAATATCTATTCATAGATTCTCATCTATGGCTCCTATTTATCTCTCAGAATGATAGACAATGAGGAGAAGGAGAGATGTGCTTCTGTACTTATGGGCCTCATAACGGTGTGGGGTGGGGAGAAAGAAGGGGCACAGATAAACACTAACACTTCTGATAAAAGCTGTAAAGGAGAAGTATGGGTGCTACTAACTGAAGGTGCTAGAACTAGATCACAGGTCTTAATGTTTATAATGCAGGCACATCCCTATGAACATGAGATGAGCCTTCTACATGCAGTCTTTTTTTATAGGGATCATTGTGACTGTGTCACATGTGGAGTCCAATCTGGTATATTGTTTGAGCATTAGAGCGACAAGCTAAAATTTATGTGTCAAGATTTTGAATATTTTATCTTCCACTCAAGGGAAGAAAAGTAGAGATTCATCATTATGAAGTGACATAAATTGAAGATGTCTATTTAAATGAAATACCTTGCTAATCATTGGTTTAAAAAAAAACTTTATTAAAATATGTGCATATTTGGGACACCTGGGTGGCTCAGTCATTAAGCATCTGCCTTTGGCTCAGGTCATGATCTCAGGGTCCTGGGGCTGAGCCCCACCTCAGGTTCCCTGTTCAGCAGGGGGTCTGCTTCTCTCTTGTTCATCACCCCCCACCTTGACTCACTCTTATGCTCACTCTTGCTCTCTCTCTCTGAAATAAATAAATAAAATCTAAAAAATACATACATATGTATATATTTTGGGGGGCATTGTAGAGACCCAATTAGCATGGTGTTTTCATGAAAACTTTATTCCCAAATTATACACTGCCATAGATGACACTAGAAGTACTTAATGAGTCCAGGCATTGATACCCTAAAGTTAATAAATGCTGAGTAGATAAGGACTGTACCAAACCAGAGGCAAAGTTTGGGAAGTTTGCCATCTCCCTGAAAGCAAAGATGATGAGGAGGAAATACCAACTACCATCTATGTGCCTGATATTGACTAAGTGCTTTCATTCTTCATCAAACCCAAGTACTAATCCAGTGCAATGTTCTTATTATTCTTAAATAGAGATGAGGTTTCAAGAAGTAAAGTAACTGCAGTACAATATCATTTTTCCTGGTTAAACACACATGCCAACCCTGGTGACATTAGTCAATGGCTTTGAAAGACTCGGGATGTTTGCCAACCCTAATTGCCTACAGGAAGGACATGATTTAATATCACCTATTAATAAATGAATTAATTGATTTGTTTGTTCATGTATTAGGCTTCTTTTCAAATATGATTTGAGGTATTATGTGACTTATTTAAATAGAGTGTGGTTTCCAAAATGTGAAAGGTATTTCAACTTTGTGATGTCTTTTTCCCTACTAAATTTGACTGTGTAAGACTCAATAAATATTAGTATGAGATAATACTACTGGAATGGCCATTTATTCAGCATATAGACAGGAAGGTGGTGATACAGTGATGTTCTGAACCAGACATTTTTTTTTTCTAGATGAGGGGAACATGACAGACCAAAAAAAAAAAAAAAAAAAAAATCCTGTCATCATAGTGCTGACATTCGATTTTTTACATCAAACAGTAACACATTTATATACAATGATGGGGTGGGTATAATCAATGTGGCAGAATAAATGTAAATTTATATCAAGAAAACAGAACCTTAAGATTACAATATTTTCTTTTTTACTAAGTTCATTTTTACTTTGGGCTTCCATTTCTATAGTGAGCATTAAACACAATATAGTTTGACTTAATGATGGTGAGAATGTAATTAATTACTACAGAAGGTCTGTATGAAAGATCTTCTAAACTTACAAACAGAGGGAATTTCAATGAGCCTATAATGGACCAAAATAATTAAGTTCTTAATATCAGGGGATATCTTGATTTAGTAATTTTTCTTATATACATAATTATCAAGAAATTACTTATTCAGACCCACATAATTTTCTTTGTAATAATGGCAATCATATTATATCAGGGAATACTAAACCTATTATTACCATTACACACAAACATTAAGTAATTTGTTTTCAAGTATACAAATATTGTTCTCCATGATGTGGTTTCCAAAATTCTTTTTCCCAATGTCCTTGAAAGCAACTAATCTGATTTACTTTGTAACAGTGTGATTCACCGAACCTCCCAAGTATGATTTAGCATTAGGGATTACTGCAAAGTGGTTTATATTGCTTTTTGTAATCATAATAGCTTTATTAGTGGATCTGACCAAATGCTAAGGGAAGTCAAACTCTCCATGTGACCACTAAGAAGAAATGTGCTTTTCTTTCTTCCTCTCTCCTCCCCACTGTCTGACATCCACAGTAACTGCCAGGTGTGGACAACACAGTGAGTCAAAATCTCAGAGACAGGTGCCTTGTGCTGATGTCACTGACCTAATATAATATAGACTGTGCATACAGTTGAGTTTCTACCAATGTGGTATCAACATAACTATCCAAAATCCCAAGAAGTATTTGTGTCAGGGTAATTTAACTCTGAATCTTTGGGCAAATACGTTTTTCAAAGGTAAACATAACTCAATCCCCTCAAGACATCAAATAACAAATAATGCATTCTTTGTAAAATTTCTTCATTGAGATACATTGTAGAAATTTCTAAAAATAACAGTGGGCACACAATCAACTTGCCTCACATAAACGAACTCATAAACCCAAAGGAACTTAAAAATAGGAATGAAACCACAGAAGAGCTAGTGATTAGTGATCCTGTCCCTTCTGCCTTAAAACCCTCCCATTTTTCTTAGGAAAGGAAATTTTGTCACTCTCTTCAAGCCTATCAAACTCCATAGATTCTGACACAGGTTTTCCTTTCCAGACTCCTGGCAAAGTTACCTCCTTTTGGTTTTTGAAAATTATTTTTCTTTCTCCGACTTTAGGGTCTAATTCTGCCATTGGAAAATACCTCCGTGCATTGGAAATACCTCTTTTTATTTCAGACCTTAGCTTTCTGTCACTTTTTCCAGACCCTTCCTTGACTTCTCAGACAAATCAGTCTCTCTTTTGTCTAAGTTCAGAGCACCCTAAAGATTCACTTCTTAGAGCTTTTTACGGTCTGTCATTTCTACTTGATTTCCAACTCTACAAGTTTGAAATTCTTGGTCAAGGAAACTAGACAATGTTAGTTCTTAATATTCCATGCAGTGCCCTTAATTAATACTGGATGCACAAACATTCAATAAATATTGGGAGATTTTTATTTTGTTTCAAACACAAAGATAGAGATTTAAGTTAATATAACCCATAGTTTATGAAACATTGCCATAGGTGGATCAAGACATACTTCTTTGTCTTTTACATCCTTTTATCCTCACAACTCATTCTTACCTCTTTTTCTAAGGCAACTATTTTAATGAATTTAAGAAATATCTTTTAACTAGATTGTTGAGGTACCTTGCACAATTGTTCAGTAAATGATCAATCCTTCTTCCTCCACTTCTGGCCTCACCATTCTGAACTTGGCTGTGGGACTTGTTTTGGTCAGTGGACTATGAAACCTGGGACACACGGCTGGACATGTGACCATGTGTTTAGGCAAGTTCTCTCATGGTCCTGTCCTTCCCTGTGCACAGAGCAGGCTAGTTTAAGCATGGATCCCTGAAGGAAGAGGTATGTAAGCCAGACTTGAGGACAACCTTCAGCCTGAAAACAAGGTCAGCCAACCCCTAGCTGCCTCAAATATCTACAAGTGGGAATATCTGTCTTTGTTATCATGAACTAGTGGTATTCTGGTATTGTTCAGTGTGCAGCATTTGGGGAGGAAAACCTAACTTGCATATTACACGCCTTTTTGCTTTTTAAAAGAATTTTATATAATAGTGCTATTTTCTCTTTCTTACTGTGTTCACTGAGTATTAGGTCATTGCATTTTGTTCTTGTTGCTTTATGCTCATAAAATCCTGCTGTGCTAGAATTTCTCAAGATATTTCAGTCTTAATAATGATCATGGTTGTGTGGGAATTTTTCTGATGTGTTAGTCTCCACTATGGCTGATAATATTCCTGGCACAGAGATTTCCCTGAACACTTTGGGATTCTTTGACTCTGCAGTAAGGACAGCTTGGGGCTGGGGAGAGAAGGGATGGAGGGCCCTACATTATCATGCTGGGTAGAAGGGCCAAGGTGAAGCCACATGAGCTATCGCATGCAGCTGTAGTGTTGGTCTGGTCAACCAGAAACCCAAGCACAGAACACTCAGCTCTGGTTCTTCCATTGCAAACACACTGTGAAAAGACATCAAGCTGGGAAAACGGGGTCACAGTGACAGGCCAGAGGCTCAACTCCTCCACTGCCCCACATCTCACTCATCCCCCATCTCATGCTCAATAGACTGGACCTTCACAGGCTCTCACAGAATGCAGATGAAAAGAAAAGCAAAAAGGTGACAGAGTACAAACAATAAGTATAGAAGACAAATATCAAAGATTCAAAGCCTGAAAAAGACCAGCATAAATATAAAAACAATGACAGAGAATGCTTACTGAATATTTACTATATCGCAGACACTACTTGCTCTGCACAAATGCTATCATATAATCTTCATGTTGGTCTGACAAAGTAAGTATGGTTTTTCTTTTTTTATTGCAGTAAGAACATTTAACATGAGATCTACTTTTAAAAAATATTTTTAAGTGTACAATGCAGTGTTGTTAACTATAGGTTCAATGTTGTATGGCAGATCTCTAGGATAACAACAACAAAAACAAAGCAGATAATCCGGTTAAAAAATGGGCAAAGAACTTGAATAGAGATTTCTCCAAAGAAGACATCCAGTCAGGTAACAGACACTTGAAAAGATGCTCAACATCACCGATCACCACGGAGATGCAAATAAAAACCATAGTGAGATATCACCTCATACCAGTCAGGATGGCTATTATCAAGAAAATCCAGAACGTAACAAATGTTAGCCTTACACTAGTTAGAATGGCAAAAAAAGGGACAAGGCAAGAAACAATGAATGTTGGAGAGGTTGTGGAGAAAGGGGAACCCTCTAACACTTCTGCTGGGAATGCAGGCTGGTATAGCCACTTTGGAAAACAGTGTGGAATTCCTCAAAAAATTAAAAATAGAACTACCTTATGATTCAGCAATTGCACTATTGGGTATTTACCCCACAGATATAGATGTAGTGAAAAGAAGGGGCACATGCACCCCAATGTTCATAGCAGCAATGTCCACAATAGCTAACTTGTGGAAGGAGCTGAGATGCCCTTCAACAGACAAATGGATAAAGAAGATGTGGTCTATATATACAATGCAATATTACTCAGCCATCAGAAAGGATGAATACCCAACTTTTACATCAACATGGATGGGACTGGAGGAGATCATGCTGAGTGAAATGACTCACGCAGAGGACGTCAATTATCATATGGTTTCACTTACTTGTAGAATATAAGAAATAGCATGGAGGACATTAGGAGAAGGAATGGAGAAATGAAGAGGGGGAATCAGAAGGGTAGATGAGCCATGAAAGACTCCAGACTCCAGGAAACAAACTGAGGGTTTTAGAAGGGAGGTGGGTGGGGGGATGGGTTAGCCTGGTGGTGGATATTAAGGAGGGCATGGATTACATGGAGCACTGGGTGTTCTACACAAGCAGTGAATCATGGAACACAACATCAGAAACTAATGATGTGCCATATATAGTGACCAACATAACATAATTAAAATGGTAGCAGGGATGTGGAAAAATTGAAATGTTAGGAATTCCTATTGGTAGGAATTCAAATTGGTGTGACCAGTCTAGAAAACAGTATGGAGGTCTGTCTGTCAAAAAATTAAAAATAGAGCTAACCTATAGCCCAGCAATCCTACTTCTAGGTATACAGCCAGGATTATTTTTTTAATGAAAATCAGGATCTGAAAGTGATATGTGTTGTGTACTCCCATCATTCACAATGGCTAAGATGAGGAAAGAACCTAAAGATTCATCACTGAATTTAAAAAAATGTGCTATCTCTATACAATGGGATATTATCCAGTCTTAAACAATCATAAAATCCTGCCATTTGTGACAACATGGATGAACCTTGAGGATATTATGCTATGTGACCTAAGCTAATCACAGAAGCACAGATACTACATGATTATACTTATATGAGGTATCTAAAGTAGTCAACCTCATAGAAGATAGTGATAATGTTGTGGTTGCCCAGGGACGATGGACAGCTGCTGTTCATGGCATATAATGTTCAATTATGTTGGGGGAGGAGTCAAGATGGCAGAGTAGCAGCAAGCTGAGATGACATCAGGTAGCAGGAGTTCATCTAGATAGTTATCAAACCATTTCAAACACCTACAAATCCAACAGGAGATTGAAGAGAAGAAAAGCAGCAATTCTAGAAACAGAAAATCAACCACTTTCTGAAAGGTAGGATGTGTGAAGAAATGAATCCAAAGCCAAGGGAAGATAGACCATGGGAGGAGGGGCCAGCTCCCGGCAAGCAGTGGAGCAACAGAGCACAAAATCGGAACCTTCAGAACCTGCTCCACTGATGGACATCACCCCAGAGCCTAAGTGGGGGTGGAGCCCTCACAGGGACAGTGTGGTTTCAGGTCCCCCAGGGTCACAGAAGAATTGGGGTGTCTGAGTGCAGCAGAGCTTGCAGGTATTAGAACGGGGAAGCTGGCTACAGAGACAGAGCAAAGGAGTGAACTCTCAACTTGGGGTTACCTTAAACTGTGATCCGTGGCACAGTCACACCATTGCTCTTTGAGCAGGGACCCCCACAAGTGGCAAATCCAGGAAGAAACCCCCTGGAAGAGCAGCAGGGATCTGCTGGGTTTGGAGACTCTAAATGGGGCTGTGTGCCAGAGAGAGAGACGTTTGGTCACAGGCCGGGTGAGCTCAGAGTGCGGTCAGAGACCAGGAAAACGGGAGTGGTTGAGCACTTGTCTCCAAGGGCGCACTGAGGAATAGGACCCCACGCTCTCAGCTCCTTGGGGCCAGAGACTGGGAGGCTGCCATTTTCATTCTAGTCCTCCAGAGCTCTATGGAAAGCATTCAGGGAGCAAAAACTCTAGAGGGCGAACCCGAGCAGATTACCTGGCCTGGCCCTTGGCAAAGGCAGTGCAATTCCGCCTCAGGCAAAGACACTTAAGAATCTCTACAACAGGCCCCTCCCCCAGAAGATCAGCCAGAAATCCAGTGAAGACCAAGCTCACTGATCAAGGAGAAGAGCAGAATTCCAGAGGAGGGGAAAGCAAAGCACAGAATTCATGGATTTCTCCCCATGATTCTTTAGTCTTGCAAAGTTAAATTTTTTTAATTTTTTTTCTTGTTCTAATTTTTTTAACTTTTACTCTTTCCTCTTTTAATGTTTCTTTTAACTAGTTTATCTTAACAATATCTTTCTTTAAAAAAACTTTTTGAACATTTATTATTAGAGTCACATTTGATCTTTCATTGTATCTAACTTTATCTTTTGTATACACATAGGGTTTTTTCTTCTAAAAAAATATGGGAGCTTTGGTGAGTGCTGTGAAGTGTGTAAACCTGGTGATTCACAGACCTGTACCCCTGGGGATAAAAATATATGTTTATAAAAAATAAAAATTTATAGATACTTGATAAACTAAAAAAAAAAAAATATATGGGAGACAACTTCTTCTAATAGATCAAAATATACCCTAAATCTAGCACAGGGTTTGTTCTAGTCTCCAGCCTGAGCAAATTCTCTCCATTTTCTTTTTCTTTCTTATCCCAACCAACTTATCTCATCAACTCATTTTTTAGAAATTTTTCTAAGTTTTCATCTTTACAGTCATATTCCATCCCTTCATCATGTTTATCCTTATTTGTGTGTGTATATATATATATATATATATATATATATATATATACTTTATATTATAAAGAATAAAGAAAGATATAAAGAAATAAATACTTAATATTTATTTATTATTAGAAATAAATATCTATTTATTATTAATATATTAATATCTATTTATTATTAGAAATAAATATAGAATACTATATATTCTTTCTTTAAAATTTTGGAAGGTAGCTTCTTCTAAGAGACCAAAATATTCCCAAAATCAAGTGGGTAACTCTGCATATTCACCAGGATTCACCAGGAAATTAAAGAAGAATTGAAAAAATTCATGGAAACAAATGATAAAGAAAACACAATAGTTCAAAATCTGTGGGACACAGCAAAGGCAGTCCTGAGAGGAAAATATATAGGGATACAAGTCTTTCTCAAGAAACAAGAAAGATCTCAAATACACAACCTAACCCTACACCTAAAGGAGCTGGAGAAAGAACAATAAGTAAAGTCTAAACCCAGGAGAAGAAGAGAAATAATAAAGATCAGAGCAGAAATCAATGAAACAGAAACTAAAAAAGCAATAGAACAAATCAATGAAACTAGGAGCTGGTTCTTTGAAAGAATTAGTAAGGTTGATAAACCCCTGGCCAGACTTATCAAAAAGAAAAGAGAGAGGACCCAAAAAAATAAAATCATGAATGAAAGAAGAGAGATCACAACACCAAAGAAATACAAACAATTATAAAAATATATTATGAGCAATTATATGCCAGCAAATTTGACAATCTGGAAGAAATGGATAAACTATCACAAGTCAACCAGGATGAAATAGAAAACCTGAACAGAACCATAATCAGTAAGGAGATTCAAGCAGTCATCAAAAATATCCCAACAAATAAGACCACAGGTCCAGACAGCCTCCCAGGGGAATTCTTCCAAGCATTTAAAGAAGAATTAATTCCTATTCTCCTGAAACTCGTCAAAAAAATAGAAATGAAAAGAAAACTTCCAAACTCATTTTCTGAGGCCAGCATTACCTTAATCCCAAAACTAGACAAAGAACCCATCAAAAAAGAGAATTACAGACTAATATCCTTGATGAACACAGATGTGAAAATAGTAGTCAATAGAATCCAACAGTAAATTAAAAGGATTAGTCACCACAACCAAGTGGGATTTATTCCAGGGCTGCAAGTTTTGCTCAACATCTGCAAATCAATCAATGTGATACAATACATTAATAAAAGAAAGAACAAGAACCATATGATACTCTCAATAGATGTTGAAAAAGCATTTGACAAAGCATAGCATCCTTTCTCGATCAAAAATCTTCAAAGTTTAGGGATAGAGGGTACATCCTCAATATCACCGAAGGCTTCTATGAAGAACCCACCCCAAATAACATTCTCAATGGAGAAAAACTGAGAGCTTTTCCACTAAGATCAGGAACATGGCAGGGATGTCCACTATTACCACTGCTATTCAACATAGTACTAGAAGTTCTAGCCTCAGCACACAACAAAAAGAAATTAAAGGCATCCAAATCAGCAACGAAGAAGTCAAACTCTCACTCTTTGCAGAAGATATGATACTTTATGTGGAAAACCCAAAAGACTCCACTCCAAAACTCCTAGAACTTGTTCAGGAATTCAATAAAATGTCAGGATATAATATCAATGCACAGAAATCAGCTGCATTTCTATACACCCACAACAAGACTGAAGAAGGGGAAATTAAGGAGTTGATCTCATTTACAATTGCGCCTAAAACCATAAAATACCTGGGAATAAACCTAACCAACAAGGCAAAAAATCTGTACTCAGAAAACTATAAATTACTTATGAAAGAAATTGAAGAAGACACAAATAAATGGAAAAGTGTTCCATGCTCATGAATTGGAATAACAAATATTGTGAAAATGTCTATGCTACCTAAAGCAATCTACATGTTTAATGCAATCCCTATCAAAATGCCACCATTTTTTTTCAAAGAATTTGAACAAATAATCCTAAAATTTATATGGAACCAGAAAAGACCCAGAATATCCAGAGGAATGTTGAAAAAGAAAGCCAAAGTTGTGGCATCACAATTCCAGACTTAAAGCTCTATTACAAAGCTGTCATCATGAAGACAGTATGGTACTGACACAAAAAAAAGACACATAGATCAATGGAACAGAATAGAAAGCCCAGAAGTAAAAATATAATTATACAATCAATTAATCTTCAACAAAGCAGAAAAGAATGTCCAGTGGAAAAAAGAAAGTCTCTTCAACAAATGGTGTTGGGAAAATTGGACAGCCACATGCAGAAAAATTAAACTAGACCATTTTCTTACACCACTCACAAAAAAAAAAAACTCAAAATGGATGAAAGACCTCAATGTGAGAAAGGAATCCATCAAAATCCTTGAGGAGAACACAGGCAGCAATCTCTTAAACCTTAGCTGCAGGAACTTCTTTCCAGAAACATCACCAAAGGCAAGAGAAACAAGGACAAAAATGAACTATTGGGACTTCATCAAGATCAAAAGCTTTTGCACAGCAAAGGAAACAGTCAACAAACCAAAAGATAACTGACAGAATGGGAGAAGATATTTGCAAATGGCATATCAGATAAAGGTCTAGTATCCAAAATCTATAAAGAACTTATCAAACTCAATACCCAAAGAACAATGTATCAAAAAAAAAAAAAAAAAAAGAACAAAGAATTCATTCAAGAAATGGGCAGAGAACATGAGCAGACATTTCTGCAAAGAAGACATCCAGATGGCCAACAGACACATGAAAATGTGCTCCACATCACTCGGCATCAGGGAAATACAAATCAAAAACACAATGAGATACCACCTCACCCAGCTGGAATAGCTAAAATTAACGAGTCAGAAAATGACAGATGTTGGAGAGGATGCAAAGAAAGGGGAACCCTCCTACACTGTTGGTGGAAATTCAAGCTGGTACAGCCACTCTGAAAAATAGCATGAAGGTTCCTCAAAAACTTGCAAATAAAGCTAACCTATGACCTAGCAATCGCACTACTAGGCATTTACCCTAAAGAAACAAATGTAGTGATCCAAAGGGGCATGTGCACCCACAGGTTTATAGCAGCAATGTCCACAATAGCACAATGCCCATCAACAGGTGGATGGATAAAGAAGATGTGATATATATGTGTGTGTGTATATATACATATATATGTATACACACACACAAACACACACAATGGAATATTATGCAGCCATCAAAAGAAATGAAATCTTAAAAAAAAAAAGAAATGAAGTTTTGGCATTTGCAATGATGTCAATGGATCTAGAGGGTATTATGCTTAGCGAAATAAGTCATTCAGAGAAAGACAATTATCATATGGTCTCCCTGATATGAGGGAGTTGAGAGGCAAAGTGATGGTTTGTGGGGTAGGGAAGGAAAAGATGAAACAAGAAGATGGGATCTGGAAGGAGACATACCATAAGAGACTCTTAATCTCACAAAACAAACTGAGGGTTGCCGGGGGTAGGGGAGTAAGGAGAGGGTGGTTGGGCAAAGTATGTGCTATGAAGTGTGTTGTGAAGTATGTAAACCTGGTGATTCACAGACCTGTACCCCTGGGCCTAATAATATATTACATGTTAATAAAAAATAAAAAAAGAAAATAGTTCAATTATGTTGTTTTGTCTTCATTTTACAAATGGAAGAACTCAGGGACAGAGTGACGGTGAATTACCCATGCATGGCTGGCCAGTAGGGGCTTGAGGAGGCGAGACCAGCCAATCTCTCTGTAGCCCTGACATTACTTAAAACTATCCTGGGGTGATGAACTCTGTAAGCTTGCAGGTGGAAAGGGACCATCATATACCAGCAACAATTAATATAGACAAAAGAATTTCTCAAAATATACCGGTGAAAGGTGACTTGGTAGTTTTAGTGACTGACTCTTGGTTTGGTTTCAGGTCATGATCTCAGGGTCCTGATATGGAGCCCCCTGTCGGGCTCTGTATTCAGCAGGGAGTCTGCTTGAGATATTCTCTCTCCCTCTGCCCATCCCTCCTCTCTCTTTCTCCCTAAATAAGTTAATAAATAAGTAAAAATACAGAAAATAGTGGGAAAACATACAGTTTTAAAAAGTAAAAGTTTGAACTCAAGACAGTAATAGCCTGTCAACTCATATGTTACATGTATAAGCAAAAGAAAATTTCATACTTGGAACCCACAACATATGTATCCTTCCTACAAAGTTTAAGACATACGGAGTAATCCATGAGAGGCAACAAAGTATAGATCTTAAAAAGGGATGCATCAGAATATGGAAAGATGGGCATGAATCATGCATATGCTTAAATACAAAAATAAGTATAAATAGTTATTGTAAATGCATCTGGGAAATGGAATTAAAATGCCAGACATTTTCATGTAGAACTCAATTCTTCGAAACAGATGTGATAAAAATAAACAAGGTCAAAAACAAAAAAAAAAGTGACTTATAGATAAAAGTCGTGCCCAAAATAACTCAGACACATGACAAATAAAAGGGAAAGCCAGCTGCAGGAGAGCAGCAGAGGACGGCTTACCACTGAGCTTCCCCACAAGTCTAATCAACAGAACTAAGGTCATCCACTCAGCTTGATGTCATTCATCTTGCCCGGTCTGTAAAAAACAATCCTTTACCTTTTAATTCCCTTCTCTGCCTTGAACACTTCCTTTGCTCTGAACTACATGCCTAGCAGACTTCTCTCCTGCCCCTCAGTCTTTCTGTTTCCCTCCTCATCCCCTGGCCCATCTTCAAGAGGGCATAACCTGAGGATTTATTTCCAAGGTTTTCCCTTATCTGGTTACATATTCTTTCTTGGAGGATGTATTCATTACTCTCACATCAACTTCAATCCGGGTGGCTCCTATTCTGCAATTTTCTTGTGTTCTCACTCCCATATTTTCTACTGGATCCCTCCCTGGCCCTCTCAATGTAGCCAGGTCCCCCTGGCATCAGATGGAAACAGCTGTGGCCACCGAGCTTGTGCTCCATCCTCCCCGTGGTGTTGCTGAGCTATGAGAAGAACTCATGGCCCTTCCTGCCATCTGCCTCCAGCCTCCTCTCAGCACTAGGTGTTAGGCATTCCCTTGTTGGGTGAGCCTATAATCCTGGGAAAGAGAGAAGTTTCCACCAGACCCAACACTAGAATCCTGCCCAGATCTGGGAAGACGACATAGCCTTCTGTAGCTGGTGGCACACATGTGGTCTGAAATCATTTAAAATGGACTATGTCCTTCTTTGATCTCAATATTTTCCTCTTAGAAGAGCTTTGTTCTCCATCTACCTTATTTCCACCAACTAATATCATCAGTGTCTTCATCAGTCGAGACAGAAGGCTGTGATTCACTTTTGATTTTGCTTTTATTTCATCTGTATCTTCAGCTTCCTGCCCAATCACTATTAACTCTTCCATTTCAATGACTTTATTATTTCTGCTTTCTCTGTTTCCTTTGTCCACCCTGGTATTTTTTTTTAATGATTAAATGAAGCAAATCTGTTAAGTAATCTCTTGGCTTTCATTTATTATTTCATACAATAAATACTGCATCTCAGAGACAAATCACTGTTCCACTGTGTAGCTCTGATTTTTTTTTAAGATTTTATTTATTTGAGAGAGAGAGAGGGAGACAGAGAGAGAGAGAGAGAGAGAGAGAGAGAGCACAAGCAGTAGAGGGGCAGACTCCCACTGAGCAGGGAGCCTGATGTGGGGCTGGACCCCAGGACCCTGGGATCATAACCTGAGCTGAAGGCAGAAAACTAATGACTGAGCCACCAAGGCACCCATAGGTCTGACTTTTGTCACTGCTTTTTGTTAAGTCTTGAGTAAGCTTCCATTTTTCTATATGATAAAATGGGTTTCACAAAACCATATTTGCCATAGTTCCAGTCTACAAATGGGTATCTAAGACAGTCCTGATGTTCTGGGGCTACTTTTAAAAACTATTTTATTTATTTATTTGACAGAGAGAGAGCGGGAGAGAGCACAAACACAAGCAGGGGGAGCAGCAAGCAGAGGAAGAGCGATAAGCAGGCTCCCCACTGAGCAAGGAGTCTGATGGGGAACTGGATCCCAAGATCCTGAGATCATGACTCGAGCTGAAGGCAGACGCTTAACAACTGAGCAACCCAGGTGCCCTGTGGGCTATTCTTTTAAGTAGCTAACATATATTTAATCAAACATATTCCAATCATGTCACATAAATTCATGGTCATAAGACGGATATTTTTGACTCTGCAATTTTTGAATACATTTCCTTTGGCTATTTCTTTTACCCTCACTTAAATGAATCCCCTATATGATTTTCAGAGTTGAATTCCTATCTGGAGTAGATTTAGACATCACCAGGACACACATATTCCCCCATTCTCTACAGACTGGTGCATTTCTTGGCATTTTTAATACACACTCCCATGCCTTGATCTCTGTGTCTGTCTTGCCATATTCTTAATTGTTAGGTCCACAATAAATGTTTTCTGATTGGTTTATTCATTCAGTAAGTTTTATGAGGTATCTGTGTTGTGCCAGGCACATATTAGATTGTAGGTCTACTGTCTTCATATGGCCAGTGTTTAAGGATAGGGAAGAAGTGTGGAGTGGAGATTCTAAGACCAAGAGTTACCAGTGGCTTGGCTTTGAGGGTTGTTGAGGCCAAGTCCAGATCATGAGAAGCTAAGAAACTCTTTCAGAGGGTCTCTTTCCATTTTCCCTGGAAGAACTACACAATAAAGCACATAATTTAAGCCTAAGGGAGGTTGCTAGGTGAGCTCCAGAAAAGGTCTGCTATATTTCACTCAGTTACTTTGGAAAACTTGTGTTAATGTGTATAGGAATCCTAACCCCATGAGGCATATTCTCTTAAAAAAAAAAAATGGTGTAAGTCACTGATGTATCACTGGGTGACACTTTTGTAAAGGCTAAAAACAAAACAAAACAAAACAAATAAGCCTAAACTTCCCAGATGTTACTTACCATTCATAACACAAGAAAAACGCCCTTTAAGTCCAAGTAAGATGGCAGGTTTTTAATTAGAAGAGCAATATTTACTTCTGAATCACTTAAATCTAATATTGATCTCAAGTAATGCTAACAATGTAATTGTTCTTGAAAGGAATCAATAAGCCACAAAAGGAAAATGACACAGATTCCTAAAATATTAGATAAGCCTTTTCTAGACATTAATCATGTGCAAACTTTCTCATAAAACCTTCCCTTTTCTACTCATTTATACTCTCAAATCTAATTATAGCTCATTGTCATTTTAAAGATCAAGTCCCAACTGTCTCACTGTGTGCTTTCTTTCTAATTAAGTATTCGAGACCAGAGGGATGCAGGTTGGGGCTACATCAACTCAATTTTCACAAGCTGACATGCATCGCAAAAACAGTTTTTGATAACTATTCCCTGACAGCTTTGATGTGAAGGAAAAAAACAAAACACTAAGTTGTGTGCACTTCCCCCCATATACTCCAGGGTCAGTGAATGTGGTTAGTAGCCTCCGAGCTCTGACAGCAGAATTTTTGCTACCTTGCTAGCAATAATCTAAATCCGTACAGAATAACTCCACAAGCCAGTATGTGGTGGGTGATGAAAGTCAAATCTGTAAAGGCATCAATGGAAAAGAATGCAGAACACCCATATTATCTGGAGACAAAAATACAGTCTCAAACTCGTGGCCCTAACTACTTTGAACTCTTGCCCACAAAGCAAGCAGGTGGGAAATCATGGATACAGACAATGATTGCTTTTCTTCTTCGGCTCTATCTCTGCTCTTAGACTGCAACAGAGTCACTAACTGTAACAGTGTGTACTGCGCTCCCATTAATGAAAAAAAAAAAATGGGAAGATGCATGCAAAGTCTTACATACACCTTGAATATCTTTGAACATATATACAAGAATTGGTTAATGATTTTGACAAGATCGCTGTATTGACTTGGCATTATTTGGTGACGTCACGTCAATTTCATAAAACATCGGGTATGCGTCATAGGAAAGAAAACCTGACCACCTTTTTCTTGCTCTCTTAGAGACCAATGAAACTTGAATGATTGAGAAGGATGTTAAAGCCACTTGTGAAAACACTTTAGATGTAATTCTTCAGGCAGCTTGTCTAAACTGAGTGGCTAGTATAGCTCTCAAAATCTCAGCAGAGGCAAAAGTAACCCACACTTGTAATTATTGGCCTTTTATAAAAATTATTTCTGAAAAAAAAATAATGAGAATACTTAACTGATTTTTAAAGCCAATTACTATTGAGAACTTGCAAGATCTCTTTTAGGGAGCATATGTATTTCATAAGTGAATATCAAAATCCAAAAAAAAAAGTTTTCCATGTCAATAATACACGAATATATGCAAACAAGAGTGTGACAATTGCTAATATTGAACATGTTCCAACTACTACTTGACTTTAAATGGGAATCCTATAACGTACTAAAATGCATTAAGTGGAAAGAATTATATAACCATGAGGAAAGGGATCCCCCATGGATTCCTCATACTTTACTGGAAATGAGCAAAATGTAAACTTCATTTATTTATGCCAACTTTTCTGCATCTACATTCTCACAAGGGGTCCCGTTCTGTCAGGCGCTTGCCCTGCCCACAAACAGAACTCTTGTATCTCGGGGTTTGGCCTGCAGCTTCTGGAAAAATAAAATATGCAAATGGAAGTTACACTTGCAGTTTTGTTTTGTGAAAGTTGGATTGAGAGGTCTCTGGTGAGCAGAAAGAAAAGGTTAGCGATTTTTAATATCCGAAATGATCAGTCATTACCTATTCACATCTCTGTGAACTCCTTAATGCCAACGCTGTCACAAAAGCAAGGCAGAAAATAAAGTCCTAACAGTTTTAATTCAGTGGGAAAAAAACAAGTCCCTGGGAGGTTGTCCCCCCCCACACCCCCTGTCTAGAGCACTTCAGTTCTGTACAACATGCATTTTAAAATTCTTCATTTATATTCAGCAACGGTGCTCTCTTTGGCTTTAAGACTTTATCCAGGGGGCACCTGGGTGGCTCAGTGGGTTAAGTCTCTGCCTTCGGCTCGGGTCATAGTCTCAGGGTCCTGGGATCCAGCCCCATGTTGGGCTCTCTGCTCAGCGGGGAGCCTGTTTCCCCCTCTCTGCCTGCCTCTCTGCCTACTTGTGATCTCTCTCTCTCTGTCAAATAAATAAATAAAATCTTAAAAAAAAAAAAGACTTTATCCAGGTTATCCATCTGATACTTCAAAGGATTTTGTTTTGCTACTTTCTGGGTTAAAAGTAGGTGGTTCTCCCTTCATTTAGAGGAAACACAATGTCTTGAAAAGGAGGTGGCCAGTCTCTTGAGGCGATCATTATTACTGCTGAGTTGTGGCCATGGCCAGGCTAGGAGGGTGAAGAAGACTTGCTCCACCTTGCGCACATGTCAGTCTGCTCTGTCTTGCACATGCACCACCCGCTCTCTTTGCACAGCCCTCGATGGCCAAACTAGAGACACCCAAGTGTTCCCATTGTCATAAATCACTCAATTTCTGAATATCTGGTGTACTTTGTCAGTTCTGGAGAGTATAGAAATCCCTGTTAATTTATTCATTTATTCAATTATCTAATGAATGTTTCCTAAGAGACTGCAAAGTCTCAAGCATAGCATTGGATGTGGACATGCAAACTGGAGTTAAGCTTTGATTCTTGTCCTTGAGGACCTTCCTTTCTAGTTTGGAAAAGAGACCATTAAATACACAAAATGTTTCCAAAGATACTTACACATGGGAGCCCTGAACGGTATCTTCTAATTACGGAATGTTTATAATAGCAACAAAGTAGAAAATACTCAGTAACTTCATTCAAAAAAATACATATTCTGGATTTATGGCACTGACATAAAATTATACAAGTAAAAATCAATCATAATACTTTTGAAAGTTGTGTAATGTGAAATTTATGTTCTGAATATTTTCACGGAATCGAGCTTTTATTTCTGATTGGTGTAGGTGTAGCCCAGTTGCAACTAGGTTAATTTAAGGGATCCAGCTTGCCAGCAATCACTAGAAAACTCAGTGTTGAACACTGGTTATGCAGAAGATTGCTGGTGTGTCAAGTATCAGCACTAAGCCTGAGACATGTCAGAAAGAATAAAATCATTAACACAAGAAATACCAGGTGTTGGCAGGGATGCAGAGAAAGGGGAACCCTCGTGCACTATTGGTGGGAGTGCAAGCTGGTGCGGCCACTATGGGAAACAGTATGGAGGTTCCTCAAAAAGTTGAAAATAAAACTATCCTATAATCCAGGATTTACACTACTGGGTATTTACTCAAAAAATACAAAAACATTAATCCAGAAGAATACATGCACCCCTATGTTTATAGCCACATTATTTACAATACCCAAATTATAGAAGTGTTCCAAAATCCATCAACAGATGAGTGGATAAAGAACATGTGGTATATGTACACAATGGAGTATTACTGAGCCATAAAAAAGAATGAGATCTCACCATCTGCATCAACATGGATGGAGCTAGAGAATATAATGCTAAGCAAAATAAGTCAGTCAGAGAAATTCCATATGGTTTCACTCATACGTGGGACTTAAGAAACAAAAGAAACAAACAAAGGAAAGAGAGAGAGAGAGACCAAGAAACAGACTCTTAGCTACAAAGAACACTGATGGTTACCAGAAGGGAGGTGGAGGGGAAATAGGTGAGGGGGACTCAGGGGCTCACTTGCCATGATGAGCCAGGAGTAATGTACAGAAGTGTTGAATCACTATATTGTACACCTGAAACTATTCTTACACTGTATGTTAACCACACTGAAATTAGAATAAAAAACTTAAAAAACTGAGTCTGACAAAATACACACTCCCTAACTGAAATAAATATGCTCGGTATTTCCACTGAATGACTATCATCTATCTTTCACCTACTGAAAAGCCAGCAATAGATGTTAAATGTGAGAAACTACTACTGGGGATAAAAACCTAAGAACTTCTTAACAGAAATATGGAATTTGAAACTGGTAAATTTCCATAAATTTCCATACACGTCAGGCTGTAAAAAAGGAAAGATCCAAAGATAATAAATGAGACTCAAAGCCTGGACTACCCCAAAATGTGCTATCTACCCGTGAAGGGAGTAAGATCTTGATCTTCAAACCCATTTAAGGTAATAAAAAATGAGTAACAAAATATAATTTCTCTATTAAACTATTCTAATCATTTATCTCACCACAAGTTGAGGGCCTCTTTCTAGATATTTTACATAAATAATAGCATTTCTTTATGGAACAGACAACAGACTGAGACAACTTCTCTCACATCGGTGGGGTGATCTGAAGGTCCAGCCAGGTACCAAGGTGGCAGGTGCCTAAATGAAAGTGAGGATTTTGGCATCTGTCCCCACCCCTGAGGTATGTGGCACACAGGGGATCCGCATACCTACATTGAGTCTCTTATCATTAATGCCATTAATCTTAACACTACCGTCCACTCTGTGCTAATATAAATGTCTTAGAAATACAAATTTTGGGGGGTGCCTGCGTGGATCAGTTTGTTACACATCTGACTCCTGATTAAGGCCCATGTCATGATCTCAGGGTTTGAGTCCTGGGATTGGATGGAGCCTTGTGTTGGGATCCCAAGTCAGCGGGGAAGTCTGCTTCTCTCTGTCCCTGACCTCACTCACACTCTCTCTTAAATAAATAAATCTTTAAAAAAGAGAAAGATATATGAGTATTTTAAGATGCTGGGCTTGTTTATACTCATTTAGTAGAGTGTGTTTTAATTCCTATGAGCAGTTCTGTTTTTCCTAGAAGATTCTCCGGTCTGGAGAGCAAAAATTGGTTAGCACAATAATCAGTATAGACTTGATGTTCAAAACACATGCCTTGGAGAGAACTGAAAGTGTACTCTTAATTTCAAAGTAGTTTCTACCTCTGGCAGTTTATATATATATATATATTTTTTTTTCTGACAGTTTATATTAAAAGCAGATATAGCACCAATTTCATATTCACCATATTGACTAGTGTGTCCAAATCTACAAAATTTTGCCTATCATATAGAGCAAAAATTGGTTAGCACAATAATCAGTATAGACTTGATGTTCAAAACACATGCCTTGGAGAGAACTGAAAGTGTACTCTTAATTTCAAAGTAGTTTCTACCTCTGGCAGTTTATATATATATATATATATATTTTTTTCTGACAGTTTATATTAAAAGCAGATATAGCACCAATTTCATATTCACCATATTGACTAGTGCGTCCAAATCTACAAAATTTTGCCTATCATATTTCCCAGAATGCAAGAAAACAGTTTCAAAGACATTTTAACACACTCGAGAAAAGGAGCTTCTGACGGAAAGGTTACTGCTTTCATGTTAACATTATTATTTTTCAAGACCTTATCGTCACAAAAGACTGCATATGACCTCTCACAGTTGAAGGTTAAAAATGTTCTGACAGTCATTCACCTTTTATTAAATAAACGGCATTACACAAATACTATTTATATTAGCAATATGAAACAGAACTCCTAGATCACTTATAAAATTCCGGTCTTTCTCTATTTTCCTGTTTTTTTAAAATGTCTTATTTAATATTTCTTTTATTTTTGTAGAGTATATCAGCCCCTGACTAATGGTGGAAGCTCACTCAAAAGTAAAACATCTAGATCTTCATTATTTTGCTATTAAGAGATTAATTAATATTTATAAAGTGCTCACATTATTTACAAAAAGCATTTTATATAGGTACTATTTTTTCTGCGTGCTACTTTTCACTCATCAACATAATAACACTAAGGAAAATTTACCTCACTTCTGCTGTAATGAAAACCCTCTATTTTGGAAGGCAATCTGGAATATCTCAAAAGAGGTAAAATTCTGGATAATAAAGACTGCATTAAATATGTTCTAAAAACATATTAATATTTACCAAAATTACCAAAATTAACACATTCAATGTAACTATTATGTCATCCATTGATAGTAATATGTGACTAAAATGGAAAACTCTTAAAGATGAAACCTAAACCAGTTAAACTAATCTTATACTGTCCTAAATAAAGAGCCCAAATGATACTGACTCTGAACACAGAGAACTTTTCTAACTCTATTTATTATTCATGTAGGATACATTGGCGAATAGCAAATTCTGAATTCCAGCAACATAGAAGGCATCTGCTTAACTGTGTTCAATAATAATTGTGTGAAGTGCATGTGTCCCCATGGGTGCTACAGGCGAGCACACATGAAATGACTGGGGAGGACAGAGTGGACTCAGACCGTCCGAACGTGCTGCCCAGAAAGTGTGTCCTGTGTGAGCGCGCAAGGTCCTCTCTGCTAAGCTCCTGAATACCCATCCCTGTCCCTTACTTACAGGGGGGTCTGCGTCTTCGGCATAAACGGTCGTGATGGGTGTGCCCTTGACAGCGTCCGGAGCCACCATCCCCTTGTAGATCCGTTTACTAAATATAGGCGGGTAATCATTCATATCCTGGAAAACATAATGGAGAGTTTAGAGCTGCTGGTAACAGCGGGGTGGGGGCACAGTTATGAGTCTGGCCCACTCTCTTCCTATCCCACAACCTATTTGCCACCATCAACCTTCCACCCTCTCAATCCCGTGATTCTCCCTGCAGAGCCACGGCCGGAAGGAAGCTGGCAGAACTATCCAATATTCACACGTGAAATAGCGTGCCACTCCATCAAACGGTCTGAAATTATGCCTTCTGGACAAGGGAAAGACACTCACAATCTTCCCAGACAGTAGTTCCAGTGGTATGAGGTGGTTCTGAACTCTGGAAACAGGGATGGGGAACTTCTCTAAAAAGGGCCATTCTATGACACAGGTGTCAAGGATGGTGCTTTCTTTGTTGTGTTGCTGTTACTTTTCAAAAAAAAAAAAAAAAAGCCCGCTAATGTTTCTGTTGCCACTGAAAATTCTGGATGTACTTAGCATAATGGGATGATTAGCGCATTTCAAATGCAAACTATGAAACAGCCTTTGATGCCATCTTACATTTTTACAAAATAAAATGGTTCAAGCATGTTTTCTCTATAGCACACTACAAGAATGACACATAGAATTAGATGTTCCGATAGACAGAAAACAATGGTGATTTATTGCAGGAGGTTTTCAAGTTAATTTACAGGCATCTATTTTATTTTTACCACTCAGTGATATAAGTGCATTGTTATTTATGCAGTATCACTCTTTTTTTTTTAAGATTTTATTTATTTTTTTGACAGAGAGAGACCACAAGTAGGCAGAGAGGCAGACAGAGAGAGAGGGGGAAGCAGACTCCCTGCCGGACAGAGAGCCCGATGTGGGGCTCGATCCCAGGACCCTGGAATCATGACCTGAGCTGAAAGCAGAGGATTAACCCACTGAGCCACCAAGGCGCCCCAGTATCACTCTTTAAACAAATAATTATCAAGTTCTTCCCATTTCTATGACTCAGTGTGAGGCACTGGGTCTACTGAGGTCACTCAAGAAAATGATGGTCTTCCCTTCATGTCACTTACTTGCCATTTGACAGGCAAAGACACTGATTCGGCAGAGAGTCGTGACTCTGCCCAAATTAATCTAGTTATTTGACAGAGCCAAATTAATAAATCTGGTCCTTTGAGAGCAAGACCATTTTTTCCCCCAGCCATTTTATGTTTTATAGAGAACTGCGTTTTAGTTTTTCCTCAAAATAATGCTTCTTACCATGGCAGATCTATATTTCTTAAATTCACTTGTTTTTAAAATAATCACTACACCCTGCATTGTTTTGGGTGCTTTGGGTCAGACACATTTGAGCTTAAAGCTGAATGTGTTAATTATCTTACTCCCCAGGTCATCTTTTTCCTCACTTGTTATTAAAAACAAAAGAAGAAAATTATTCTACACAGTTTTTAATATCTGCTCTGATACAACAATTTCCCTGTACAATGTAAATTGGGAACCCACTAATTAACTGAATATAAACACCTCTTTTTGCAAAGAGGTCAGGATAATTATCTGTTACAATCAAACAGCATTTGCTTTTATATTCACAATACAGTTGACTTCTGAGTGGTAAATATGAGAAAATCTGCAAACTTTAATGAAAAATAAGAGATCTTTAAGTGTAAGCAAAACTAAAAAGTAAAAAGTAACATTTCCTGAGTTTTGACATACAGTCTTCATAACCTTCCGTGAACAAAAAATGAAAAGGCTTCTTTTATAAATTACAACCTTTAGAATCTGAACAAGTACAAGACATTGAAAGCACCATTCTCGATAATGAGGGTGGTGGATGGTTTTGATCTTGAGGTTTCAGGCAGGGGGTACATATATAAAACATTTGCACGCACACTTTTCTCCTGCTCTTTTCAAGAGTGCCAATTAATTTAATGAGTGAATCTTGTAACTAAAGGGGTGGAAATCCTTTTGCACCCAAAGTTGTAACTTCTGAAGGTCAGAAAAGAAGGGACCCAACACTGAAATTTTTCTGTACACAAGTTCCCAAGGTCACACAAACTCAATATGTCCTGATAAATTTTCTCCTCTTCCTCCTCTTTCTTCTGCTTTTTCTTTCTCATCTCAAAAGATACTTACAACCTTATTGGTATAAGATACTTTTGGTACTTTGATTCTTCAGAGAAAAAAAAAAAAGGCATGTGATCTTCTAGTTGTCATATAGTTGCTAACAGTACTCAGTACAGTGCCCCCCCCCTTTACCCCTACCAAAGTATTCACTAGAGTCACATTCTAACTGCATGCATAGTGGTTATCTTCTATAATCAGGCCTCACAGATGATTAGACACAAACCCAAGTAGTAACAGAGGGCTCCCAGGACTGTTTCTTCTCCCCCTTTCCTTCGCTTGCCACTGGCAGGACCAAGAATAAACCAATGCGCTATGTGGGAGCCTTCTCTCTATAGTACATTGTACATATTTTGGAGTTGCAATCTTTCTTTTATCCTAGCTCAGACGTTCTTGCACAATGCATGATTTCAGATGAGAAAATTTATTGAAATGCGATGCCAACAGCCATAATCAATAGCTCGTTATATTTACGCTCTAGGGATGGCTGAAGAAAAGTTGACAGTAATCTGCTGTGCCAATGCTCTGTTATGCAGCAAAGGAAGGAGCAGTTGCACTCTCCGTACAGGATCTTTTCTGTTGCCCATTTTCCACTAGAGGGTAGTATTGGCAAAAAGAAACATAGCCTCCTCTGTCTACTTGCTAAGAGTTTTATCACGAAGACCCTTAATAGTTTCCTTTCCGGGGTTATAATCTTTGTTGGTCTGAACTAAAATTTGGTTCATGTTTCTAAAGAGTATTCTGGAAGTTGGCATGGTTCTCATCTAGAACAACACTATGCTCTTCTCAGAAAAAAAAAAAAAAAATGTCCCCGTCAGTTTATCATTTGCTTCCATATCTCAAGCAAGTAAAACAGTACCTGAAGGAACAGTGAGCTAGAAAGAAGAAAGTATGAGTTCCACTTATTTATTTTCTAAATTAAAGTCTAAATTAGTTACAGAAACCATTGCAACTTCTGCAGACCGAGGAATGCATTTAAGGAAACTTTGTGAACCAGCATCCCAGAGAACCAGGAACTCGCTGGGGACGTTGCAAATTAACGGCAAGTTTCCACAAAGAGTAGAGAAAGAGATGGTAAGAATTTTGAGTTTCTGGAATCGGGGGTAAGAGCTGTTCTTGATAAGAGACTTTTCCAGACCAAAGTGTACTAGATGTTTATGCTCCAATCATCTTTTTTAGAAGGATGAAGATAGAGCAAACACCAGCGCTCATCCTCAGCTCTCAGGCACGCTTGGCTGGGGACATGGGGATGGGGTGCTGGTGGCTGGGGGGATTCCCACAGCTTGGCACAGTCCACCTGCAACTGTTTGCTGCCTGTCCTCTGAAATGCCTTGAGGCTTGAGAAGCAGATGACCGTCTTTCCTAGAGCACAGTGCCACTGACTTCTCTGCCTGTTCCCAGGTCCCCTCTCCACTGCCAGACCTCTTCTGGGTCTGACCAGCTGCGCTGACCCAGCGGCTGCCTTCCGTGGTTTGCTCCCTCCTGTGACTTCTACTTCTCATTTTGTCTTGTCCAACTTTGCTCCCTTCTCTCCCCTCTCCCTCTGCACAGAGGACCAAAACAGGCTCCACCTCCAGCCAGACAAATCTTTTTTTTTTCTGTTTTGCATGGGGCAATCCTAAACATAAATCATAAACTTACTCAACTTTCTTTTTCCACTATGGAAAAATGTGGGAAATCGTTTATTTTCTTGAGAGTCACAATGTACACCAGCTTATTAAGGACTTTTAGATGAAGGCTTGCAGTGGAGACATCGGTTTACTTCTGTGTGCCTCAGCAGTCCCCAAATCATTTGTCTATGAAATTCTTTGTCTATGAGACACTGCTTACCATATCTCAAGGAGCTCATGCTCTGTGGAATCTTCTCTGAGGGACCTTGAAGGTAATGCAATACTGAGGGCACACACTATGACTATGTGGAATATTGGCTTTGGTGAATTAAAGGTTTCAGAGAACATATTGAGAATTCTGCTGCATGGAGACTGCCCCCACTTTGTGGCAACCACGGGAGGCAGGGGGACAGATGCCAGGGATGGTGATATCCACCACTGGCAGAGCTTATCAGCATCTCCTGCCCCCACCAGGAGGCAGCTGGGTTTTGGAGACTTCTGGCAAATGGGAGAATGTGAGAGTCGCGGAAGAGTAAAAGAACGTAACTGTGTGCACGAAGTAAGGCACTTTCCTGGGACTCCCGGAAGCCAGTGGGTGATATTTGAGGAACCAGGATGGAGACCCACAGAAATGTGAATTATTATTGTTAACTCTGGGCAAGTGCCTTTTCATTTGTTTCCTCTAGTTTGGTTGTTTAGGGGAAATATATCACAGCTCAGTTGTAAAACTCTGGAATAGAAGAGTATGCAGATGCTGTAAGAATTTCTGTAAGAACGCCGCCCCTTGGCATGCTCTTTATGATACATTCACATTCTTCAAACTTGCCAGTGAATACATCAGAAAGATGACACCAATAAGGATATGATAACTGAGAATAGACTAAAAAGGAATATTTGAATGTCACAGTCCAAAACAAGTATTTTCTCCAGTTTAGCCAGCACTCAGGGAAAAGTCAGCAAGTGGTAAAAAATAATGATCAACCCAATCAACCCAATTAGATCCCCCTACTTGGCTCATTGAGATCCTCTTTTTATTCCATTTTCTCCCTCCTGAGAAAGGGAAGGAGGATGCTATAAATCTTAAACTCTCCAGAGCTTTCTCTGACTGAATGAAATCTAGGGCTCTGCCCATAGGGTTACCAAGGAACATCAGTGGCACATCACCACCTATCAGTTGTCTATGGTATGACAATGCTGCCTTGGTACCCGGCATTGAGATTCTCTCCAGAAAAGTTATCCTCATTCCTATATTCTATGGGGATAAGAACATTTGTCTTCCTGCTGGGGAGAAAACACCTCTGAAAAATGAAAACTAGCTCCATCTTCTAAGACTCAACAGTTGGTTCTCATGGATATTATTGCACGTCTGGTCCTTCCAGTTCTCCCTGGAACCAAGTCTCCTTCCTGCATGGAAGGGTCTCCCTCATCCACTTGTGCTACTGCCATTCCCCCACCGGGGTGACAATAAACAGAAGGACTTAGGTCATCTGCTCATCTTAAGACAATCCTTCATGAGGCTATCCAGTATTGCAGAGCCATTTATACATTTCGGCTTTTCTGACTGGTCTTCCACTTTTGGTTTATCACAGAAGATAGACCTTTTCTTTCTGCATATTTCTATATTATATCACAACTCCGTTTGTAAGGACAGATTTTTCTCTGGATTATATGCCTGAAACTGTACAGAATTTGATTTTTGTTTTTTAGAGATTTATTCACATCATCTAATTTACCATTATATATTCAATTATTCAGTATATGCAATAAAATGTACAGTGAAGAAGGCCTTGTGTTTCCATGTTCCGCAGAGACATTGCAACAAAAACACATATTATGCGTCTGGTCATCAATGGTTTTGTTCTGGATCACTAAGAAAGCACTCTGCGGGTACCTATGATAAAACTCTACTTTCTTTCTACAGTTGAAATAGCTTTCTTTCCAAATATCACTTCAGTTTTCCCACTCTCACTCCAATTAGAAATGTTTGATAGACTAGATACTAAGCATTTGATCTTTTTTTCTTCTTCTTCTTCTTTACAAAAGAAAATTATGTGTCTTCTCATTTTCAAAGAAAGATCTTCAAGATGCTTTCCCTGTGGTGACTGTTTTGGGTAGAAATCTCTCTTAGCAAGTACTATGCAATTATGTTATCAGCAAAACAGCTTGTCATACTGCAAGTAAACAGAACAATGACAGAAAATCTGCATGCTTGGGAAAGACCTACATTTGTGGAGAAATGGGAATTGTATTCCATTCTTCCCTTCAAAACAAACAAGCACGATGTTTTTATGGGCTCCAATATTAGGTAACAGTTTTAAAGTTCTTCTCTGGGATAATGTCACCCTGAGCGACCAGAAGAGAGAAAAGCAAGTGTCAGCCTGCATTTGGGGAAATGTTCTGCAAATTTTATTATGCTTTCATCACCTTGAAGAAAGGATGTGGCATTGGAAATGTCTAGAATTGGGGCACCTGGGTGGCTGGTTTACGGGAACAACTCTCGGTTTCAGCTCAGGTCAGGAGTTTCAAGGTTGTGAGATCTAGGCCTGTGGCGGGCTCCATACTCAGCATAGAGTCCACCTCAGATTCCTTATCGCGCTCTCTCCCGTCCCCTGTGCTCTCCCAGCCTGTGCACGCTTGTGTATCTTCTTTCTCTCTCTCAAATAAATAAAGAAATAAAATCTTTAAAAGAAAAAAAAAATATCTAGAATTGAATGCTGGCTGATTAAGTTTTGTCATAAATGTATAATAAAGCAGAAATAATTTAGTACAGGTCAGGAAGACCTGACCAACAAAACTGATTGATTTCTCTAAATAAGGTAAAGCAACAGAGACAACAAAAATTAGATCAACACCCTTCCGCTTCTGAAGAAAGAATGAGTCTACTGATGAGCAAACCCTTTCCACATGCCAACATGATAGCCTTAGGGGACATCCATATATCAAAATAAAGGAGTGATCAGGGAACATGAAATCCAGTTTAAGAAGCTTCAGTGCCAGGTAGAGACCAAGACTTATTTAGAGCACTTTCTGCTTGATTAGATGATATTTTTGGATCTAATCCAACTCCAAAGACTTCTATCAAAAAAAAAAAAAAAATCCAAACAAATCAATCCACACTGAATCCAGAGCAGCCAAGTCAGAGTCTGTGATGGTTTAGATGATGAATCATCTCCTTGATGAACCACACCCACCCTGAGACACAAGGCCATCCCACTGAGTATCCATCTGTGTATCTGGGAAGAATGTGTAGAGTCATTAGTGGCAAGTCTTCCCTTATTGTTCAAAACAGCCAAATAAATGGCCATTTTTCTATCTTTAATTTTGTGTGTGGTCATTTCCACCAAACCACAGGGTTAGGCAAGTGTAGACAGGATAAGATGGCCTAAGTTTTCACTTGGTCCTGAGCCATTCCGCCATATTGTTAGTTCACTCAGATCAGGCTTATCTTAGCCTTCTTCATTTCTTTACTTGTTGAGATATCTTCATAAGTAAAACATTATCATGTCCCTAAAGTATTTTTGTAAACATATTTCTAAATTTCTAAATGTCACACCACAATAGTGTGGCAAAATTATATTTTAAAATATGAACTAAAACCTCTTGGGCCATCAGTGATCGATCCTTCTCCAATCCACTGGAACGTCAGTCTTTGGAAAGAGACACACAAACTGAATTTAGACCCAAGGAAAGAGTCTAATAACTCAAATATCTATTCCCAAAGAGGACTTAATGCTGAATAAAATTTTAACTCTCCGAATATATATATATATATATATATATATATATATATATATATAATTTCTTAGGCTAGAGAGACACACAATGGAAGAAGTGGGTAAAAAGCCATTGTGGATGCCTGAAAAAGAAGGAAGTCAGACCCTGATAAGACTCTCCAGACAGCTTTCAGGCATCTGAGAATAGAAGGGATGCATGTGTCGCAATAATTTAGGGGAGACAGCAAGTCTCCAGGGAAGAAATATCAGGAGTGCACTGGCAGGCCAGCTAGGTCAAGTGTAAAGAGGAGACAATGGAATAATTTCTGTGTCCCTGTGACTGCAGGAGTATCTATAAAACAATAAAACAAAACAAAAAACTAAAACCCAGGCCTAAAGATCTTATAGTCACTAACATTAGAGTAGTTACTATATGATAAACAATGTCATGCTAATTCGGTATTGGCACAGTCTCTAACAATCTTCTGTGTATTCATACCAGTATTTTATTGTCTAAGAAAGTCAGTAGTATGTATGAGTTATCAGTTAAACAGTCAAACAAAAACCCCAAAAAAGTGATTATTTCTTATTCCACCATTTCCATATTGCAGTAACCTATAAAAATAAACATAGTAAAAAACAAAACAAAAAATGCAAAAAAAAAAAGAGCATAGTAAAAACATTGTCTATGGCCTTATATACCTTATGACTTTGTGTACCATTATGAACTTGCATTCATCTCCTCTCTCTCTTGAGAGAACCTTTCAAGAATCGGAGTCATCCCTAGTACCTAACTTCCTTTCATTCTAAGCAAAAATCCATCTGCAGAAAAGCACTGGTGATGCCTTCCCCATCGGAAGAGGGCTCCTTTGGGAAGGAGCAGAGCAATCTGACAGTTTAGGACACAGCTCAGGTGACCTTTACCTACACTAATGTTCAAGAACTGATAAATCTCTCCTCATGTCTTCTTTTAAAGGCACACCCTAAAATCACTTAAATCCCAAAAGGTCTAAGATACCATGCTCTCTAAAGCAATCACTTGGCACATGTTATCACAATGAATGAGACAGGAAATCTGGCACGGCCAATGAAGGCCTCATGGTCACAAACCTTGAACATGGCTGAGCTGAGTTCGACTCTGATTCCACTCAGTCCCAAAGCTTATTTCATTCCAGAATCTCAGCTTACAGACTAATTAGCTCTGGGGCCTTAGAACTCTTGCCTTTTCCATAATCTTTTCTTTTTAAAATTTTTAAATTGAAGGGTTTGGATGAAATTATTATCCCTGGTGCTATGAAATTTGGAATAAACTACTCTGGAGAAATTGGGACTAGATTAAAATTGTAGAACTGGGGAGCCTGGGTAGCTCATTGGGTTGGGCCTCTGCCTTCGGCTTGGGTCATGGTCTCGGGGTCCTGGGATCGAGCCCCACACTGGGCTCTCTTCTCGGTGGAGGACCTGCTTCCCTCTCTGTCTCTGCCTGCCTCTCTTCTTGCTTGTGATCTCCTCTCTCTCTCTCTCTCTGTGTCAAATAAATTTTTAAAAAATCTTTTAAAAAATTAAAATAAATAAATAAAATTGCAGAGCTATGGGAACATTTGGGCAGCCACAGTGGTTAAATTCTTATTTAGTATTTTGTTCAAATGTATCTATCCTACTTCAACAATTTGGCTACTTCTCAAGTCTAACACATTTCAGACTGTATGTTCTGGGTCCAGAACTACTGTGTTTTTAAGAATAACAGCCCTGGATATTTAATATAGTTCAAACTCAGAAGAGAGTATGGAGTTAGCCACCAGGAGTCATCCATGCTCCTTACCTTTACTATCACAGTGACCGTAGCAATGCCAGGTGGCATCGTTCCATAAATATCAAAGGCCTCCACAAGAAATGTGATGCTTGCTTCCTGCTCTGGAAACGACTCATAGTCCAAACTCCTTAAAAGAGAGAGTTCTCCTGTAAATGGATGTAGTGCAAAAAAGTGCTTTACTTCCGGGCTTCGGATCCGATAAGACACATTTGCTCCAAGGTCAACATCCTTGGCCTGTAAGAAGTAAAGCAGAAGGACGATGGTATCAGTGGTGTTACCAAACCCGAGGAATGCAAGGCTGATGGAGGTCATGGGTCAGCACCCAGGACAGCATGAACTTCACACTGATCACAAGGCATGTTTCAGAGACAAGCATGTTTGTTAAGTAATTTACCAAAGAGAGAAAGAGGGAGAAACAGGGGTAGAGAGACAGACATTCATGACATTTTGTCTTCTTAAAAAAAAAACTTATTACTATATTTATTTTCCCTGACAAATCACTAACTAAAAGAATCATATCACTGTAAAAAAAATGATTACTGTCATAAATTATTGTATTATTTCTTGCTAATTGAATAACCTTGAGAAATAATCTTTTAAATATAAATAAAGTTTTATTGCGTTTTTTTTTTCATAAACATGACAGATTATTAATGGAGTATAAGGAAATGAAGGAAATTTAAGTAATAATTTCTCCTTACAAGGATTCTATAATATTTCTAAGGCTCAGTTTAATATACTTCCTTCACTTGATTAATCTTTATGGAGTAGTTATTATGCAGGAGAAGCACAAGATGAATCAAGACACAAATACTGCCCTCCAGGTTAATGTCTCAAAAAAAAAAAAAAAAAAGAACACAAATACCACAATAGAAAGAAAACAGGGACATGGCAATTGAGAGGTGTTCAGAATTGGGGGTGACATGTTCTAGCAGCAGGTCTCTCAGGATGACAAGGACAGACTGGCCAAGGCAGCTCTGGTGGAGGAACTGGAACAGGATCAGGGGGATGGGGGGACATGAGCTGTGTTAGGATGCACACACAGGAACCCATGCATCTGCTATGTGAACTTCTGCCTTGGCTCCCTGCAGTCAGTTACCATCATCACAAGAAGACATTGGGAAAACACAGATTTGATTATGTCATTTTCCTATCTAAAATCCTTCTTGTTTTCCATTCCATTTTGGGTTAACTTCACTTTCCTGAACATAGAGAGGAGGATCCATACAATTTCCAGCCTGTAGCTCTTCTCTGTCTCCTCTCTAGGATCTCAAGCAGGTTTGTTCCAATGCCTTGAATAATATTTCTTCTTCTTTGCTAGAATAACTCTTACTCGATCCTCCTCAGTTCACACTGTAGAATGCAACTGTCTAAATCTCAATACCGGATATCTAAACTCTCAAGATTAGGTTGAGAGTTCCACCTGTCATCTCTGAGGCCCTTGCTCTAAGAACCTCTATTGCAATTAAGGATTTACTTGTCTGTTTGCCTCGCCAGACTGAGAACCCAATGAAGGCAGGAAATGTGTCTTTCCATGTTAGAATTCCCAAAGTCTAGCAGAGGAGCTGGCATACAATAAACATTGGAAATACCCGTGTTGAATAAATGGATGAATAAATAGATGAACAGAAGAATAAATGGAGAAATATGGACCTTTCCCTGGCTGGCACCTGCCCTTTTTAAATTAATGTTTTTGCCTAAATATTTATTGAGTTAAATTATGAAAAAAAATGCAAGTTCGTAAAACCCATGCTAACAGAGTTCAAGTTGTGGATGGCAAGTCAAGGAAGGACTAGAATCCTTTTTTTTTTTCTTTTTTATAATTCTTTTGTTAGAATCCTTTTTTCCCCCCAAAATTTTACTTTATGGACCATCCATGTCAAAATTAAAAGGGGTGGTTGCTTAGAATGCAGATTTCTAAGCCAGCCTAAGCTACCTAACCTACTAAATCAGAATGTCCAGAGTTTCTGGTGATACTGTAGCCAAGGACTGAAAAAATGCTTGGATATGGGGGTACTATTCAAAAGGAGAGTCAGACCTCTGGAAGGAAGCCAGTTTTTCACCAAAAGTGAAAAAAAGAATGGGTTCAGCAATATCCTCTTTCAGGAAAATATAAGGAAAATCTCTACCTGGGTGTATGTGTGTGTGTGTGTATAAGTATAGATATGTGTCCATATGTATCTATAAAGACATACAAACATAGGAATATGCACATACCTGAATAATGTGCATTTACATATATGTAAATATAGAACTACTTATTTGAATATGTACATATGTAGTAATGTATGCCTATACTGCATAATGCATATTTACATATACTATCAATATGGAAATATTTATTTGAAAACATGCATACATAGGTATATATGCACACACCTGCCTACACGCATATTTACCTGTATGTAAATATGAAAACATTTTATTTCATACTATGTGAGCACAAAGATAAGTGTCACAAATACACTTAAAAATTTAACACCAAGTACTCTGGAGGTACAAAATGGGAGATTATTAAATTTTTCTTTATAGAATATTATATTGTCAGTTTTTACAGTAAATATATAGCACTGATTTTATAAATTAAAAAATGTATTAAGACATCTTATTTGATTTCTTAGAAGTGCACCTTTTCTCCTCTTACTTGTTGGTATATCCCTGAAGTAAGGTTGTTACATAAAACCAATATGCAACATGGGGAAGATACTTCTATTAAAACTTTACTTATTGTTTATCTGAAATTAGAATTTAACTGGGTGGGGGCGCCTGGGTGGCTCAGTGGGTTAAGCCACTGCCTTCCGCTCAGGTCATGATCTCAGGGTCCTGGGATCGAGTCCCGTATTGGGCTCTCTGCTCAGCGGGGAGCCTGCTTCCTCCTCTCTCTCTCTTTCTGCCTGCCTCTCTGCCTACTTGTGCTTCTCTCTGTCAAATAAATAAATAAAATCTTTAAAAAAAAAAAAAGAATTTAACTGGGTGTGTTGTCTTTTTATTTGCTAAGTCTGCAACCTTCTGCAGACAGCAGATCTTCTAATGTGGGATCCAGGACTTGTCTGGATACCCCCACATACCTCTATCTGGAGGAAGGTGGTCCCAGGTGGCAGATTCTCCTCCACAACGACAGTGTATGTTGAATTGGTGAACACAGGGCTGTTATCATCAATATCCAAAACTTTGATGGCCAATGTGAGTGTCGAGTGGCGGGGATGCACAGCTCCGTCTGTGGCCACAACAACAAGCTCGTAGTAGTCTCTGACCTCTCTGTTAAGCTTCACTGCTGTGTAAATGCTCCCATTGGATGTGATGCGAAAGAGGTTATTGAAGTTGCCCAAACTGTAGTGCACTTGGCCATTTATCCCAGCATCAGGGTCTGTTGCCTGAATAGAGATGAAAAACAGAGGCATTCAGCTACTATGTTTTGTCATGCTTTTTGCACATTACATTTTGCTATGGTGCCCTGCTAGAAGGGGACAGTTGAAAAATCATGACATATTTTTAACTGAAAATTCTTTTTTCTCTGGGGGAAAAGTAAAAAAGATAATGACAATGTAATGAAAATTCTAGAACTTGAGAAGAAATACACTATAGTTGAATTATTCTTCATTCAGAATGACCATGACATACATTGATAATATCATTAACAATATAATATTGCAAAAGAAAACTCACATTATAAAAATACTGGATTTTTCCTGTACTATCATTTCTTTAATGATTTTGAATTCTAAATCAGGAAAACACAGGTAGTTTTTAATTAATGTAACATAATGTGCTAGATGACAACTTAAGATGTTACAAACACTTTTGTTTATTCATTTCCTATATATTTTGTCAAGCACTATATATCTCATTTAATCCTTACCATGTTATTTTTAAAAAGATTTTATTTTTATTTATTTGAGAGAAAGCAAGAGAGAGAGAGAGAGTATACAAGCAAGGGAGGGGCAGAAAGAGAGGGAGACACAGGCTCTCCACAAAGCAGGGAGCTCAATGTGGGACTCAATCCCAGGACCCTGGGATCATGACCTGAGCTGAAAGCAGACACTTAACTGACTGAGCCACCCAGGTGCCCAATCCTCACCATGGTCTTATGAATAAATACAGTTGTTCCCATTTTGTAAATGAGAGAATGGTGTCTTATGGAATTTAAAGCTCTTGCTTAGAATTACAAAAGAAATAAATATACTGTGCCCTAGTTCTTGTACATATAAAACTACTTGATGAATATTTCTGGAATTAATAAATGTTGAAATAAATAAATACATGAAACTTAGATTTAAAACTAAATCTGCTCCCAAACCCAAAAGAGAGTCAAGGTACCGAAACCAGGAAGCACTTGAAGAGGGCTCTTCTTTAATATTGGAATACAATCTTCAAATGATCATTGAGAATTATTGTTATTATAATAGCATATTAAATAAAATTTTTAAGTTGCATCACAACCACTTTGCATCAAATAAAATGTGTAAATTTCAAGTGAATATTCTTCCAATGGGGTGTTAAGAGAATTAATCTTATCCAAACTCAAGTGTGATATAAATGATGACTGTTACTATTAACTATTTTGCATTTTGTGTTTAATAATGCTACTGGTTTGCAAAGAAACTGGAGTAAGTATTAGAAGCCACGAACTGTTGTATAATCCTGCCCTAAAACTGTTATTAAGGAAAGGAAGGAAGACACTTGACTGCATTATGAGCTATGGATACAATAAAATCACTTAATATCCACAAAGCCTGGAATGCAAAAGGATGGATTTTAATAGCATAAATGCAGATGTATATCTAAGTTTACAAACTCTGGTGAAATGTGTTGGGGGCATGGCTGAATGCTTATGCCTTGTTTGAGGTAAAGTGGTAAAGTCCAAGATGTGAGTCATGTTTGCAACTCTGCTCCTTCTCTATGTCTTAATGCCAGACATGCCAGTGGGATTTGCCCCTTCAACTCATCTAAACACAAATGCTTGAGGTTTAAAGCCCGAGAACAGACGGAGAAGGCACTGCAGGAACGCCCAGAGAGGAAGAAACACAGCGAACAAGTTGAAGAGTTTCCATTCTTTACATTGCGCCTAAAACATTCTTTATGTTGCGCCTAAAATTTGCCATACAAATTAATAACAAATCCGTCAAGCTTGTCACTCAGAGGAAAAACCAAACGACAACAATAGCCCCCTCAGGGGAAAAAAAGAACCCCCCCTCTTTTTTTGGTCTGAATCATTGCATAAGTAAATAGAAAAATGTACTCCAGTAATATAATATAAATATCTCTTATTTCTTAATGGCGACATTTGTGGAAATTTCAGTGACTTTTTCTGTCTGTGGGAATTTTTACAATCACAAAATCAATCATTTATATAACCGGTAATTTAAATGATTCCTGTTCAAATTATGTTTTCATTCATCCATATAATGGAAGGTTTTATACAATGATTCCGTTTGACTAATGTGTGTGTGTGTGCATACACATGTGGGGGAGGGGTGTTGTGTAGTATTGTTTTATACACCTCTAGCTGCTTAGCCATCTCCACAAGAATGCCTCGTACATATCTCTGTTAGTTTTCTACACCTGCCATAATGAATGACCACAAATTTAACAGTTTACAAAAGACAAATTTATTATTTTATGGCTCCATAGGTCAGAAGTTCAACAGGCATCTTACTAGGTTAAAATCAAAGTACAAGGCAGGGCTGTGTTTCTTTCCGGAGGCTGTAAGGGAAGTTCACTTACTGAGTTCCTTGCTTTTTGGAGTTGTTGACAGAATTCAGTTGCTTTGAGTTGTAGGATTGAGATCTCCACCTCCTTTTTGGTTGTCATATGAGGACCATTCTCAGCTTCTAGAGGCCACCCATAGTCCATAGCCATCTCCTCCATTTTTAAAGTCAGCAATAATGGGTCAAGGTACTCTCACACTTTTGACCCTCTCCTCTTTCTTCTTCCATATCATCCCTCTGATCTATTCTGTTCCCAACCTTTTCCAGTTCCAAGGGCTTGCATGATTGCATTGTGTCCCACTTGGACAATCCAGAACAATTTCCCCTATTGTGAGCTCCTTAACCTTAATCACATTTATAGAGCTCCTTTTGCCATGTGAGGTAACATATTTGTAGGTAGGGCATATCTGGGGGCCAATATTCTGTCTCATAGAATAAGAAGCTTAATATGTCTGTGATTGAACTCTTCATTACTCCTGCGTCCAAATCTTATTTACTTCCACACTTCCCCTTTCAGTAAATGGTCTTCTACTACCATACGAGGTTATGTAAGATGGAAAGTAGATATTTCTGAGCTCTCCATCTTTTATCTGTTCAATTACTAATTCATCCAATAATTTGAGAAAAGCTTATATAATACCATGCATGAGACTCAGCTCCAGGCTGTGAGATACACAGTATATTAAGTACCAAGGTCCAAGACCTAAAGTCATTTACAGAATAATCCCTATCTATCCATCATATGTTCCTTCCCCACAACCCTGGGGAAATAATATCTCACTCCTAACCATCTTGGTCCGAGACACCACCAACTACAGCTTAGATCACTAAATTACTTGCTAATTCTTTTCTTTCAGTTATATCCCTTCAGATATTTTGCTTTATAAAAGCGAAAAGAATGATATCAGTCCTCTGTGTAAACTCCTTCAATGATTTCCATTGCTTTGGGCAATAGTCAAACCTTTAATACAATCAAGAGGTTCCACAGAAGATGTAGCTTTCACTCGGTTTTCTCTAACCTCCAAACTTCTCCCAGGCCCTCTGCCCATAGGGCTCCTGCTATCACTCACCAGCCCCCTACTCATGCATTTTCCAAGCATCAAGTTAAACATTACTTCCTCAAAGCAGCCTCCTCTGATTCCTGAAATGGAGATTAGATTTTCCTGTTGTATGTAACCCGAAAGTGCCATATACCTGCCACTTCTGCCACTTTTGATAATTTCTAATTATATATTTACCAATGAGCTTATTTAAGAGCTGGTCTCCTTTTGTACAACAAGGTATGCCATCAGAATATGTTCTGGGGTTGGGACGCCTGGGTGGCTCAGTTGGTTGGACGACTGCCTTCGGCTCAGGTCATGATCCTGGAGTACTGGGATCGAGTCCCACATTGGGCTCCCAGCTCCATTGGGAGTCTGCTTCTCTCTCTGACCTTCTCCTCGCTCATGCTCTCTCTTACTGTCTCTCTCTCAAATAAACAAATAAAAATCTTAAACAAAAAAAAAAGAATATGTTCTGGGATTTTCTGTTTTCACTGAAAGCCTCACATAATGCCTGGCACATAGTAGGCATGCAATAAATATTTAAACTCATAAATAAATTATATATATATTAAGATATATAAATAAATGTATTAGTACTACTATGTAGTAGCTGTTTTAATTCTTAATTCATTATTTCATTTCATTTTATTTATTTTTATCATTGTGCATCTATTGTTTGGCTTTACTTTGGCTCTTGTTTTATTATCCTCTGTGAATCTGGTTAAGAATCTGAAAATTAAAACTGGAATTATTGGAATTGAACCTAGTACTTTGATCACCTTGGTGAAACTATTGATTCTATGCTGAAAAAATATCATTTTTTAGAAGAACAGAGTGATATTTTATCACAGCCCAAACAAACATATGACAAGTAAATATCTTTGTACTTTTAGCATTTTGTAGGATGACAAGGAGAGATATGTACGTTAAGGTGGCAAATGACTGTTCTCTAAGAAGAGATTGCTATATTGTACAAGTGCTGATTGGTCTCAGTGTTCCCAGCATACTATTTTTTGATGTCATTAACTTTTTATATGTCACTTTTTCTCTCTAGGTCTGAGATATCTCAACTATAAAATAAAATATGTGGAGTAGAGAGCAGTTTTCAATCTCTTTTCTTACCGTTATGCATGCCAGAGATGAAATTCACAAACATGGCCCAGATCATCAATTGTAACATGAATAAGATAGACTATAGCTACAGAAGGATTTCCCATCGTTGCAATGACATTTTTTTCTGTTCCACTGAATAGAATATATGCAAACTTATGTAAATAGACACTACTATAGCTTTAAACTAATAATTAATATCAGAACAATGCAAATGTAGTAACTACATTGGTAACCAGTGACTTGCACGAGACTTTTCACATTTGATTGTAACAACCCATACCTGCCAAGAGCTTCTCTAGAGGATTGTGAGGACACTTGCTCTGACAAGAGACTGAGAGATAAGAACAGACCTCCATTTCAGAATGAACCACCTGCATTCCCCAAACTGTGAGCTCCTTAACCTTAATCACATCAACCACATTTTCCCTTGGGAACTTCCCAATGTATATAAGCTCAGAGAAGTGCTTTATTAAGGCCTTCTTTATTTAGGATTGTTGAATAGGAACTTCCTCCCCCATGTTTCATCTTGCTAAGAGGAAGGGCATTTTAGCAAGACAACTGCCCTCTGTTGTTCCCTTTCCCACTTGGGAGTGGTGAATTTGGTAGGAAGAATTGGGTTAATACCTCTCTAAGATCTGCTTGTAAAGACAGCCTGTGGTTTGCTTGTTAAGTTGTATAAACTCTTCCCTTATGGACACCTACAATTCTAGCCTTGCCCATGGAAGAAGAGCTGTGTGAGTGAGTTTAGCTGTAGGCTGCGGTATTATCCAACACTCCCTGGCCCTCCCACTAAACTTCTTTCCCTCCAAAATCAGTGTCACCCATCTACACGAGGACAGGAACCTCAGCAACCTAAAGGATATTCATTATTATCTTCAATGACCCCCGCCAGGGGTTTATAGCACCGTTTCAGAAGGGATTTCATCATAGTTTCCACTACTGTTTGTTTAGCAGAATAGTTCCTAGTATCTTGAGGGACATACAGTTGTTAAATACTGCTACAGTTCACTGAGCAATGCCAAGAATAAGGCCTTCTTTTAATAATCTGTCTGTGATACTTTTCACACAATATTTCCACTTCGTAATCTTTGTTCTCCAGGACATGTTGAAAATGACTATTGTAATGGTGTACACACTCAGCCATGTTTGGATTCATAGAGTGGTCTAAAGAGAAATAATAAACGGAAGAGAAAACATAATCAAAAACATATGCTTAAGTGGGTAGGAGAAGAATAAATGAAACAAGATGGGATTGGGAGGGAGACAAACCATAAGTGACTCTTAATCTCACAAAACAAACTGAGGGTTGCTGGGGGGAGGGGGTTTGGGAGAAGGGGGTGGGATTATGGACATTGGGGAGGGTATGTGCTTTGGTGAGTGCTGTGAAGTGTGTAAACCTGGTGATTCACAGACCTGTACCCCTGGGGATAAAAATATATGTTTATAAAAAATAAAAAATTAAAACAACAACAACAACAACAACAACAAAAAAAAAAAACAAAAAAAACATATGCTTTCAGCAGGACAGTGAGGGGATTTTTTCAAATGGCTGAAATTGATAAAAAAGGCCATGGGGAAGAGGAAGAGATATTGGGTTTTAGCCATGGCCTTGATAAAGCAACTCTGGGTGTGAGTTTTCCTTGTGTTACATTTTATGGAATGTTAGTTAATGTCACTCAGGATGCCAGTACATTCTTTCAGGGACAAGAGTGAGAGGAGGTAAAAAGAGAAGGGAAAGTCTGGGTTCAAATTTAAAAATTTGGGAAACTGAGATTAAATAAAATTTAAAATGTTCTATTACTTCAAAATTCCTGAGGTAACATTACTATTTTAGTGAATGAGGTGAAGTTCTCAAGGGGGATACATTATGCACCAGATTTAGAAATCCCCAGTAAAGGCTACCTCCTTTCAACATGTTGCACAAACTATACAAAGAAGCCAAGACCCCTATGCCTGATCTCTTCCCACCCACATTTTCGGCAATCCCTCACTATCTGCTCTCTTCTACAAGCTGTCCACCCAAATCAAATCAATTCTCAACATTTCCCTAGGACTCAGCATATACTTCATGACACTATCTTCAAGGCTTGCCACAAAGATTCCTTTTTCACCTCTGACATTCCAATCACCCATCCATTCCTCCAATCATGGCCCCCGTTCTACCCTTTGTAGGGAAAGTTCCAGCATTTGGAGGTCATGTCACAAATCAGAGTTCTCTACTTGACAATGCCTCTTTGCATCACAGTTAGTTTAAACCCTTTTCCCACAACCATGAATCCTTTTGGAAAGAACTTGTCTCATTAATTTCTGTGTGTTGCATTTTTCAAAAACACACCACTCTCTATATTATAGTGGGATGATTTGTGGAAAGAGAATATCCAAATACATATTCCACAGGTAGACTGTAGAAAATAAACGTTAGAGGGTTCATCTGTATAATGGGGCCACATGGTTCAATGTCAGGTAAAGCACAGAATATGTGTAATATATTCAATAATAATAGTAAGTGTGCCCCTCAGCTCTCCCTCACCACATGTTTTTACCCAATTCACTACAACTTAATTCCCTGAATGCCTAGCTTCCATGAAAGGCTGTGCATCTGATACACATGAAACAAAAGACTGTAATATTCTGTAATAAAGTACTCTAAAAATTTTAAGGTAACTGAGACTACCATCTAATAGAGACAGAGGAACTAGAATGCTTGCAAAATGCTCTTTCCTTCCTTTCCCATCTCTTAATTAACGGAGGAACATGAATAAGGTCACGTACATTAAGTGACATGGGTTGGCTAAGCAAGGTAGTTCTATTTCTTGACTATTACAGATGACCATGTAGATGTTGGACAAGATAACCAAACACAAAACCCCTTATTATCAGCAATACTGTCAGGAAGTTTGCACTGATATTTACTATCTAGCCAAGGAGCTCTGTGTGTGATGCTATAATGAAACCATTTATCTTCCCAGAAATCAATTAAAAGTTAATTAAAATTGTTAATAAGAAAAATCACACATCTCTTCTTCTCTTGTACTACATCAAAGCAATAAACAGTAATAGCTGCAACTTTATAATCATCTGTCTTTATCATCACCTGGTTAACATGTTTTGTAATATACACCTTACCATGAGGCCTGATTTGAGGTTACTTTGTGAATGCCTCTTGTTTGGGAAACTGGCTGATAGTCTGAGGTCAGATAAAGATCTCACTGGACAAAACTTCAAATATCGGCTAGAAAAAGTTGTGGAAAATCTTTAATCATTAAAATCAAAGTTAGGGTTTAGTAACCAAAAACTTCCTGAAGAAAGAAATCAGATGATATATAAGGGCATTTATTGAAATAAAATTTATTGAATATTTGTTAAGCACCATTTTATAGAAAGAAATCAGATGATATATACGGACATTTACTGAAATAAAATTTTTTGAGTATTTGTTAAGCACCAGTTTATAGAAAGAAATCAGATGATATATAAGGATGTTTATTGAAATAAATGTACTGAATATTTGTTAAGCACCATTTTATTGCATACCACTTGAAATGGGGGCCAAGAAATATGTATTTCTTAGGCATTATAGTCATCTTTTATTTTCCTCATGATCCCTTTAGAGTGACCTACTACCCATTCTGTCACATCAATAGAAGTAGAAGCCCACCGCTGGGGTACTCACCCAGGGGGTTATTGACTCTATGGAGACCTAAAAGCATGCCTCTTGGCATGGTCAGGACACACTGGGACAAAACCTCAAAGGACAGTCTGGGATCTATAACCTCTTCTATCAAGACGTCTCTAGGGAAACTACTTGTTCATATCTTCAGTGATGAATTCTGATTTGAAGTATGTCTCATAATCATGCTCATTTGGATGAATGTTTATATATGAAATTATTTCTGTTTATTCTCACAAAAAATCAAGTGCCTAAGAAGAACTTTAAGGCAGAAAGAAAACACCGCTACTAGAAAGGTGTGAACTCCCAGGTAACACCTAATTAGCCAAGTGTGAAGTCGGGAGGAGATCAGTTCTCCTTTCTGCTTGTCCTTTCCAGCAGTGTTGGAGGCTGTGTGCTCTTCTGACCTACAGGTGGGAAACACAGAAGCTGCTGAGCAGGAGGGTCAGAAGGAATAGTGGACCAAGTCACACGGAATGACATTCCTAACGGAAATACATTTTTAAAAACTGTCTAACAACGTCTGAAATATATAAAATAGTTGTTGTCTTTGTTTCTTTCAAGCTGAGTCATATCAAGGGCTGTGATTTTCAGTGTAAGAAGAGAGAAAAGGGAATGAGTCAGATGCTGGCGAATTTTTCTTCTCTCCTCACAGATGCCTTTTATTCGTTACTGAGCCATGGAAAAGAGACCAACTGCCTAGCAGGTAGCAAGTGTACATGAGCTCAAATGACCAAAAACATAACCAGAGTGAATTTTTTTTTAAATCAAATATTGGAACTCTCAAATACTTAATTCCTAAGAATCTAGAAAACCCATGTGTAAACTTGCTATTTCCTACAGGCTTCAGCTCTAGGGTAGAAGCCAAACCTTTCCCAACCCCACTCTGTGGCCTTCGGTGAGTCAGTTACTCTCAGCTTCCATCCTTCATCTGTGAAATGATGATGATGATGATGACTATTTATCTCACTGCCTCTCATGAGAATGGAACATACTTATAGCATGCTTGGGACATGTTAATAATCAATTAAAAAAATAATATGTTCATTGTTTCATGTTTTTCAATGTCTACTTAGAAAACCGTATTTTTTTAAAAAAACTCCATTCTGTCCAAAACTTTTTTTTTTCAAGACTTGTTTATTTGAGAGAGAGAGAGAGCACGAGTGGGAGGAGCAGAGGGAGAGGGAGAGAATCTCAAGCAGACTCCGCACAGTGTGGAACCACATGGGGAGGGAGGCTCTTTGTCATGACCCTGAAAACATACCTGAGCTGAAATCGAGCAGGATGCTTAACTCACTGCACCACCCTGGTATGCCTGTCCTAAGGTTCTTAAAGAATATTTTGGGGGAAGACAAATCAGCCTATTTTTATTTGGCTTCTTTACACATTTCATTTTCCTTGGGATCACATTCAACTTGGTATAGTGAGTCTATTAGGTTCTATTAATATTGCTGTTCTCAACATTTTTTCTGAGAATGTGCTTGTAGTAATTAATCCATATGTGACATATCAAGCCTGTCCACACAGCATTTTTTAGAGCAATAAATACAAATATAGGAAAAACTTAACATGACCAGAAAGGAGAGAGCATTTTGTTATGACAAATAGCAACGGTGAACATATATAGGGGCTTTCGTGCATTAATTAAGGTAGTATTGTCACATGATAGAGACATTTCTATGAAAAAGTATATGTGATGATCTTATGGACACGGCCACACTGAGAAATGTTGGCTCGGTTTGGCCTGAGAAAGATCAGTTGCATTTCTGAAAAATCAAAAATACATTCCACGGGAAAATAGAAGAGAAAAGATGATAACTTTCAGTTGCATTTTAAAGTAATTTCACCGTGGACTGGGAAACAAATGCATATGTCAATGGGTGAGTGATCACAGCCTGATTGTAAGCTGTGAGGCTTTAAAATCGTTACAGTGAGAGCTGAAAGGGGTAGGAGAGTTATTTCACACTAAACATTTTCTTACTTGTCATTACTGCAGGCCATCCTTCCAAATCTGAAAAGATAAATTCCACCCGGAGAAATCAGTAAATACTATTTCCCCCACGTAAAAGATTTGACAGCTGCCCATATTTTCTTCTAAACCCATGTCTTTTTTAGTGTTTTTAAATTCTTCCTACTCTACCACATTGGAAACCTCAATTAAACTGTCTTGAAGGGCTCTGGGATGCCTTCCCTGCCCCCCATGTCAGGGCAGATGGCCTTTCACTGAGACTCCCAGCCCTTCTGTTCTTACTTAGCTCTAACGACATGACGTAGGTACCCTTTTCTCTCCTACACAGCACTTGACCCAGCTCACAAGAGATGATTGCTCGTAGCTGACTTTCTAATGCTTATTCTTCCTAAGTGGTCAGTGAATATTTGCTGAATAAATGTTGAATGGAGGACTTTCTTTTCTAAGGCAATATGTGCCTTCCTTAAAGTTTTGTTGAATCTACCAAGAGCCAAAGCAATTTCTACCAGTTACAGGATAAGTCATATTTCCTGGGAACACTCAAGAGCCTTGTTCTAACCTCTCTGGACTTACCTCCGGCAACTCATCCTTTGATACCAACTCTATGTTTTAGTCAAGATAGTTTATTTATTGTATTAGTCAGCTCTCACGCAATTCTGACACTCAGTGGCCTGCCACCCTTGATGCTGATTTCTCAAGCCATCAGCTCTCCTCTGATTGCCTCCACTCTGGGAATGGGGTGGAAGGAGCAGCCTTTATAGGAACATGCCACTCCCGTGACCAAGGGAAAAAAATTAAAAAGAGAGACGAGATATACCAACTACACCCTCTCTTCATTGGTCAAGACAAGCCTTGTATGACCAAGGCTGATGCCATGCTGGGGACACACATGCTCTCACCGTGTGGGACAGCACAAACTGGGAAACAACAAAATGCTTGTTCGACCACCCTCATTGTTCTTGAAACACACCAGGATTCCCCACCTTCCCTGAGAGTTTGCTATTTCTAAATCCTATCTAATTCTTCAAAACCTGCTTCGAGATCCGGCCTTCTGACTCTTTTTGCACTAAGCTCAAACCAACCAACTTTCTTTCTTTCTTTCTTTTCTTTCTTTCCTCCTTCCTTCCTTCCTCCCTCCCTCTGTGCTAATTGTGGAGCCAGACTGGGGACCCACCCATGACCCCACAAAGACCATGACCTGAGCCAAAACCAAGAGTTGGCTGCTTAACCAACTGGGCCACCCAGGTGTCCCTAAAACAAAACACTTTCTGTTGTTATTGATGTCTGTTGTGAGGTCAAATACCAAGAATCCCAAGTCATTGCTCACCCACACATTCCATAATGGGAGGAACCATTAGGGAAAAATTCTGGGAAGGGAAGGTGTGACTAGTGGGAAGCTGGGCCATGGACGGAAATGAGGGAGAGAAGCAAAAAACAAAAGACAGACATGAAGTAAATGGAAATAAATGATTTTTCTAGAGTTGGGTGATATTTAATGCAAATGAACTGTGTCAAATTAAGCCAGCCCGTTTAAGTAGTTACAACCTAGCCTACAGCTCTCTTAATAACAGAATGTAAATTAACTCCAGGTGATTAAAAAGTATGCATTAGGGAAAAGGATGTAACCCTATACTAAAAATTTTAAATATTCATCTGTCACAAAATGGTAAACACTCAGAGATAAGGACTTGAACGCTTCAGGAAAAGAGTTTTCATCAGGTTCATTTTCATACAACAAATACACACAATAATGTTTCATGTTCATTAATGTCTTTATATAGTTCCACAGCAAGGTGCAGGGGCCAAAGGCAGGTCGCCCCAAGATGGGCCACTTGGGTATATTGATTATTTTAAAGAGCAGCTACTTAAAAAATAGCTGGCCAGGACACTCAGACCCTCCCTTGTCCCCATGAAAGCAGGGAACAAACCTCCCATATGAAAAATACTCATTGTGCTAAGAAAAAGAGACATCCTTATCACCAGCAAGAGAGACTTTAGAGCCAAAGAGCTATAAAAACAAACCTTGCTACAGTTTTCATAACTCTACGCCCTCAGCCTACATTCTGCTTGGGATTCCCTACTAATTAAAGCTCCCAAACCCCCATTTTCTTTATCCTACCTGCTCTTCATCAATGTAGTCTCTTTGTCTGAAAAGCATAAAAACTACCCACCTTGCTCATTTCTTTAGGTCTTAGTTTCATTATTGGGTCTCACATCACATGTAATAAAACTTTGCTTTTGTTCTCCTGTTATTATGTCTCCTAGAAATTTAATTCTTGGTCCACCTGGAAGAGCTTGAAGGAGAGAGAAGAATTTTTCCTTCTCTACAGGCTGTCTTTCACCTTTCTCAAACATTCCCTATAGGGCTGAAAGGGGTCAGGAAAACCTGGGGTTTTTCATATTTTCCCCTCCCTCTGTATTGGGTCATTTTTCATCTGGGGTTTGCTGTGTATTGCACCATGTTGTGTGATAGTGGAATGGAACATATGGGAATCGGATTTTGTTTTCTCACTCTCTCCCTTTTATTCATCCAACAACTCAGTCTCATCTTTTCTCTGTGGACAAACATATTCCACACCCTACACCTCACTTTACATGGAGGCTCACTTTGTCAAACTAACTATGTTGTCTCACACCTGATTTATTCCGACACCAAATCCTCCCTGTACTTCCCCACCTGGCTGCCCTCAGTCCTCATTCCACCTCCCTCACAAGCACCTGCACACGGACAGCATCATCCCACGCTCCTGAAGCTCCCTGTGCACCCCTTCACCATGGGTCTAAATGCTCCTCCTCCAAATTTTATTACCAGAGACACACTGTATATCTCTTTATGTAGATAGGTTTATGATACATAAGAGAATATTTGGGTTTTTTTTTCTTTTTTTTTTGTTTTTACTATTATTATTATTATTTTTTTTTTTTTGCCTTGCAAGAACTGATTTTTTTTCCATTTTGGGGGTGACGTTGAGAATGCATGTGCCAGTCAACACAAAATCCTCTGTAAATTCCTAAAGTAGCATAAATACACATTTTAATATAAATATTATTTCTTGAGCGCTCATTACAACGGCATCCCTTTCTAAATATTTTCCTAAACTGTTAGAGTAAATCTTTTAGGTCATCTCTGGTCAACAGATACTACTTCTGAAAATAAGGAAGGAAGACAAAAATACCACCAAGGTGGCTTGCATTTTATGTGATAATCTGCTTGGCTTGGGCATTTCTGGTTTTGTTTGTGTTTGCCTTGTTGGTCAAATTCTGACCCAAAGTGCTGTTTTCCTTTTTTTTTTTTTTTTTTTTTTTTTTATAAACATATATTTTTATCCCCAGGGGTACATTTGAAAAGTATTTTAAATTGTTTCCTCTATGCTTATTGAGGATATAATATTTCCTTCTCAGATGTCTTTATGATCCTCTCCATGAATCCTAAGTTTTAATTTTGTTTTGAGCCAGCATTCTTGTGTATTAAATGTAAAGGTGCCCTAGGATTTCCCCCGAGAACCAGGAATAATCCATTCCCTAAATACTGCCCTTCAGTCTGTCACAGAAGTGTTTGTTGTTACAGTATGTTCTCTCACAAATGATTTGCTTCTATCAGTGCTGGAAGGAAATCATAACTGGAACCCGGGAAAAAAAAAAAAAAAGTGACAGTGAGTTTGGATTCCCTGTGTAATCCTCCATAATTACATTTTCCAGAGAACATTCAAGTATTAGATGATCAGATGTAGATCTAAGACAAAAGAAATAAAAATGTCTTTGGCCAATATAATATCAAGCTAATGAGAGAAAAATATCTCCTAATTCCCAACCCCTCTGAATAATGCCTTTTACTAGATAAAAGCACATATTATTTCCCAAATAGCAACTATAAAATGAAAAGGCCTTTTTCCATTTTATACACAGTGTCACAATCTTATCCTATTCACCTAGCCTGAGAACGTCACTGGGGGATAGCCCAATTTAGATTCTGATCCCATGTTTTTGTTATCGTTCATCATTCTTTGGGCTAGGCCCCAAATTTAGGAATTATAGTTATGCTCCATTCCCCAAATCTGGGATGTCACCAAATTGGTGGGTTTAGAAATACACATTTTCTATTCATTCCTCTGCCAACATTCCTCTGCTCATGCTTTCTCTCTCTCTCTCTCAAATAAATAAATAAAATCTTAAAAAAAAAAATGAGGGCACCTGGGTGGCTCAGTTGGTTAAGCAACTGCCTTCGGCTCAGGTCATGATCCTAGAGTCCCAAGATCGAGTCCCACATCGGGCTCCTGGTTCCACAGGGCGTCTGCTTCTCCCTCTGAACTTCTCCTCTCTCACGCTCTCTCTCACTGTCTCTCTCTCTCAAATAAATAAGACCTTTTTAAAAAAGAACAGTTTAATAGCAATTGGTCCAGCAGAAGGTTTTCCTGAGAATAATGGGACTTATTCTATGAAATTATGGTGATGGCTAACAATGGTCTAGTCACTATCATTAAGTGATATAAAGGAATTGGAGTCTGGCATAAAAAAATAGATAAAAATTGGAAGTTAAAGTATATTACTCTGAGAAGCTGAAACTCTATAATCTGTCTGCCAAGAATCTTTGTGGATAATAAAGAAGAAAGTTATTGACTCATCTCAAACTTAAAGTCTGAAGAATCTAAATGGAGACGGAAGGCACCGTCCAACATGACAAGTTTGAACCACTTTGATTTGGAATGCCCAGAGGAAGCATTACTCTTACTACTTTCATGAAGACTGATAGCTTTTGACAGGAATCTGTCTGTGTGGACTCAGATGAGTATGATACTGAGGAGTCATAAAAACATTAGAGAAGACTGTGGGCTCAAAGGAGCTCCTCATAAAAATGTTCAGATAGAGGGGAAAAGACAGTGAAAAAGAGACTGTATTTACTCTATATCCACACGGTGAGTTATGATACCCACAGGGAATATTTCCAGTCCGGGTTTCAGAATCCCAGTGAACTAATCCTTCAGAGATATCATAAAGTAAATAGTGAGAAAACAAGCAAAAGAAATATTGCCTGCTTTTATTTATTTATTTATTTTGTTGTCTGAATCCAGATTCAAGGAAAAAAAAAAAAAGAGCCTCCCATCTGATTCTTATATGACTTGAGGAAATACACTTACATATGGGGTCTTTGTTGACAAATTGTGTTCCCTTTGAAGTAATGAGAGGTAATTTAGTTGCAATGATTTACTGGGGTTAGTTTTAGGATCAATGCACATGAAAAGGAGAATCATGACAGTATCACTCATTCATTGTTTTCAAATTAAATAATCATCTACAGACCTACAGGATGGCCTCACAGTTACAGAAGTCTGTCAGGTGATTGCTCTGACCTAAGCTAATAACAGTCTACTTCTACCCCCCATCCTCAGTGATGTGACTCGTATTTTCTTTTTGAATCTAATTTTCATGTAACAGTGCAAGTCCTAGGTAGGGTGAATTTTACATATTTTCTATATTTTAGTTCTTAAAACACCAAGTAAAACAGTTATTACTGACCACACTTTACAGATAAGAATATTACAGAAAAATCTAAGGAACGGTGTTCCGATTCCTAGAAGTATCAGATTCCTAGAGGTAGCAAATAAGAGAACTTGGATTTTAATTTGAAACATTAATATGCCATCTGTTTGTGATCTTTCTTAAAGGGAGGGGGTTGTTCTATTTGGTGTAGAAATATAAATTACCCTAGCTGAATGATAGATTGGAACTAAGAGATAAACATTAAGATGACCTGGAAAAAATTTAGAATTCACTCTGAAATATTTATTTTAATTTTGGAAATCAAGAGCCACATCACAGAAATCCTCCCCTTGGAAACTATTTTTCATCAACATCCAGCACTTACATGTATTCAGTTAGAAAAACAGAAACCTCGGTTGCAGAAAGCTCACGTTTCTCCTTACCCTGTGGCCTGCTCATACGAAGTAATATCAGAATGAAAAAATACTTTAGCAAAGTCAATGGAAGTCATACCCTGAAGTCCTGAGACACACAGAACTCAGTGTACCCAGAACTATAAAATCTCATTGATTCTTTTGAGACATGGGGGTAATCATTTCAACATAAATCTACAAATCTTCCAGCCTCTGTCCCTGTCTTCTCCATTCTCCTGCTACAGAAACATCAGGGCAGACACTCCTCTCCAACATTCTCGTGGCCATGTTCTTGGGGCTATGCTGTGTCTCTTTCCAGAATCTTCCAGAATCTCTTTCCTGCATCTATCTGCATCAGCCTTCAAACATGATGAAGCGTTTGGCTTCATGTGTTATTTACTGACTTATTTATTGTCATGCCAGACTTTCTTCCTCTTCCTCTTCCTCTTCCTCCTCCTCCTCCTACTCCTCCTCTTCTTCTTCTTCTTCTTGTTCTTCTTCATCTTTTTTCTTTTCTTCTGTTTTAGTGTTTGCATCTTCTTCTATTAGGCATGGCTATCCCAGGGATCCCCTGATCCTTCAGTTCAGGGCATACCCAACCCCCTCTCACAGGGGCCTCACTATGCAGGACCCTCCTCTAGAGGGTCCCAATTTTACACATTCAGAGTCCTCTCTGTCTTTTTTACTTTTTTATTACTTTTACTTTTGTATCTAATGTGTGTTTATGCAGGTAATGTCTGACATTCCATGGTCTGTGAGGTCCATGGGGGCAGACACCCTTCTGTTGGTACCAGCATTGTGCTCCACACATACAAGACACTTCGTAAATCTCCATTCAAGGAATAGATAAATGAAAGATAAAAAGGATCACAGCCATCCAACTAAAGTGGAATATATGTTGGTGTAATCTATATTAAGCTAATAAACATATTGATAAAATGCTGCCATTTCCTCCTTTATAATATGAGTCTCTCTTCAGTAGGGGACAGAGCAAAATACTATTTAGCCTGCAATCAGAAACACTTGTTCAAACACTTGTAAATGTTGTCTTTGGGTTGGGTGAGGAACGGTATCCTGGTCATGATGTTCTTTTTTTTTTTTTTTTTTTTTTTTTTTTATAAACATATATTTTTATCCCCAGGGGTACAGGTCTGTGAATCACCAGGTTTACACACTTCACAGCACTCACCAAAGCACATACCCTCCCCAATGTCCATGATCCCACCCCCTTCTCCCAAACCCCCTCCCCCCAGCAACCCTCGGTTTGTTTTGTGAGATTAAGAATCACTTATGGTTTGTCTCCCTCCCAATCCCATCTTGTTTCATTGATTCTTCTCCTACCCACTTAAGCCTGGTCATGATGTTCTTGAACTCCCTGGATTTTATCTTAGCATAGTACAATTAAAAAGAATACCAAACTTTTGGTATATTACCCTTTGTTCTTAATATCAGAGCTGTAACTTTAACTGTTAATTTAATTTTTTTAAAGATTTTATTTAGTTATTTGACAGAGAGAGACACATCAAGAGAGAGGGAACACAAGCAGAGGGAGTGGGAGAAGGAAAAGCAGGCTTCCTGCTGAGCAGGGAGCCTGATGCGAGATTTGATCCCAGGACCCTGGAATCATGACCTGAGCCAAAGGCAGACACTTAATGACTGAGGCACCCAGGTGCCCCTTAATCGTTCATTTTAACAATATGTATTAAATATATGGTGTTTGTCAGGTACTGTGCTTGGGGCTAAATATCCAGAAACATAAGATATGTTTGGTAAGTAATTGCTCTTAAAGATGTCACAATTACTTATTTAAAAATAAAATTAAAATAAAAAGCATTATGCCCAATCTTTGCTATATTGTTACTAAATGTGTTCTGTGAATAAAGGTGGATGTTGAACGCAGATATTAATGAGGTGCTGCATGCCAGTTAGACATAATTATGTAAATGTTATATGTACATAGTAATTTAGATACTTGTTTAGTGCCTTCTAATTTAAAAGCTGCTTTTATGTTCATTATCTCTCTTAATCATCGCATCAAAACTGCACGAAAGTTATTATGATCAACTTCATTTTACAAAACCTGATGTTATTTGAACTTAAATAAATTGACCAATTTGTAGAGCTAGTAAGTGGCAGAACTAAAACTCCAATCTAGAGTTTTCTACTACAAAACTTGTCCCTTTCCTACTCTATGCCCGTTTTACTCCCCATTACTTTCTCTCTCACTTTCTCTGTTCACGCTAGGTGTCTGCTAGTCTCCGTGACAATATACGAGGGAATGTATGTTACCTTAGTACACGTGCCATACATCCCACTCTTCATGCTCATGTGCTCAGATTGCCTAAAAGTAACTTCCTCAAAAATGACAGAAGCATGAGAAAATCAATTATAAACTTGGCTTAACTATTAAGATAATAAACACTAGTCTCAGATATAAAGTGAAAGGAATCTTCATCTGCATCCAAAAGAAAACAACTGCATCTAAAAAGAACCCAAGATACTCTTATTCCTTGTCTGAGTTGATTTTAGGTGAGTAGGGACTTTATAAAAGCAGGGCCCGTCAGGATCTGCTATGAGGTTCAGAGAGATAATGGAAAAACATGACCCTCAGATGAACAGTCCCATTTCAAACCTGGATTTTGAATTCCACATGAAATTGTCAGTGATGCGCATAGGGCGTGCCCATCTATCCAGCTACAATGATGGGTTTTATGCGAGCTCAGTGTGTCAACATATTTAGAGGTGGATGCAATTATTTGCTCCAAAACTTCAGCAATATTCTGTTGTTGCAGATCACTTTTAACCAGACCTTTTGGGATTTCACACAAATCAAAACAGGCAAGAAATCTATGGAAAGTAGCCTTGAGTTAAAGGTATGTACTTTATACTAAGAATTTTTTGGAAATAGAAAGACTGTGCTGAACTAGATGGAAAGGAGGAGTAAACACTGAAAAGATGGAGGAACGGGTAACCCTTTTTACTTCGAAGGAAAGCATATTAGACACAACGGACATTTCTCAGTGGTGCGTTTTCTAAAATACGTTTTTGTATAGATGCAGGATGAATGTTATTTTTATCAAATAAAACCAAATGAACAAAAATAAAATTAAAGCTCTATTTCTATAATGATTTAAATGCTCAGAGTTGAATTAAATTAGTTTCTACTTCCTGTGATCCCACAGCACTCCATATACTCTGGTCTCTGCACTTTTCACTCCACGTCGTATGTAATGATTTGCGCTCGATCCTCTGCTATCTGATATAAATTCTGAACAAGCAGAGAATGTACTTTGTTCACATTTATGCTATAGCCTACAACTTCATTTTCATCCCAGGAAATATTAATTTAATAGTTTGGAGAAGTATTACGTTTTCCCATTCTTATATCAGAAAGAATATATCCATGCATAAAAATACGAAAGAACTATGTGTAGATTTGATTTGAGTCCATCAGACATGCTTTCATTCATTGATTTATCCCAAATATTTATGGCCAGATTTGTGCTGGATAGCATTTTAGTGGTTAAGACAGAAAACAATAGGTTTCTAGATGATATCATGGTGATTTAGCTTCAGAGCTGACTGACAGTTCATCCCCAAGTTCAACCCCATACAAGACGGTGAGCAGCAAGTAAGCTTCTTTGCTTGCTTTGCTTTGGTGCAGCACTGCCAGTCACTTTTACAAAAGCATAAAGGACATGCTTTTGAAATGTATGGGTGTTGCGAAGCCTAGCAAGATAGCTCATGCCACAGATAGGTGCATCAAGATGGAAAGAATTGTCAGTTTAGGTCTCAAAGTCAAAGGTAGGGAATGCATGGCTGCCATTGCTACTACTAGGATCCCATGAGCTAGCAGGGTTCTTATGGTTAGGGATGGTGCATTTCTCCTGTGAGCGTTAGGGGACTCTATAACTTATACTAACTCTCCCCATTTTGTGGATGAGGAAACTTGAGTTTCAGTAGAAACTCCTAGAGTTGCTAAGTGATATAGTTAGAATTAGAAACTCAGATTGTCTAATGCCAAGGTCAGAGCTCTTCTCCAGTATTTTAGGCTGCCTCCAGTTAAGTACAAGCTCTTCAGATAGCTCAGCTTCACACAACAGATTGAATGATTCGCCTCTTGGAGTCTACAGGTACAGAGGTAATATCAGTACCTGTTGCGTCAGATTTTGCGAGTATTGACTAAGCTCATCCACAGAAAGCACTTGGAGCAGTATCTGTCATATTGCAAACAATCAACATATGTTAATTAATAATGGGAATACTATTTTGAAACATTTTTTGCAATAAATGTTATATAATAAATGTTGCTGAATGCCTACAGATCTCTGTGGAATCTGGGCAATCATTCCAAAATCCATTTAGCACTTAATCACTGTCACAGGTTTATTCCCAATAAATCCTAACAAGGTCCCAGATATTCTTTTCACTTCTTATTTCAAAAGCTGACATCAAGCCAAATATAAGGGAAAATAGAGTTGTGGAAGATATGAGGCGATTGTTCAAGAATATGTTCTCTGAATATTTTCATCTACAGCATTTGTTTAAAATAAAAATTGAAAGTACCAAGTGTTCACATTTAAGTCTGTGGAAGGTTTATGCTCTTGTGAATTATCCCTGAGCTTGTGGGACTTGTGATTTCCAACTGAGTGGCAATCAAAGAGAAAAATCAGAAAAGCAAACTTGCTTTGAGAAGTCAACTAGATTTATGTAACCAATGCTACTTTGTTGAATTCTGTTAATTCATTAATTTCTTCCTGTGAATGATGTCTGTCATTTCAATGTTCTAACATTGGTTTTTCAGCCTCTTTAGGACCAAGACTACCTGCAGTTTTTAGTGAGACCAAAAATGGAATGTAACACTTTCTAGGTATGCACAGCTCCACCTGAAATCTGCGTTCCATTACTTAGGGATGGTAAGGTCAATTTATCCAAAAATTCAGAGGGGAAGGGAGGTATTCTTGTCTTTTTTGGAAATTCCTTTAAAATAATTTCTTATTGGAAAGGACAAGGGAGAACTCATTCGCTGTGATATTTTTACATTTCTTTCATTTCTATTTTTTTCAAGTATTTTACATTATTGTTGACCATAGTTACACTTCTGTACATTAGATCTCTAGAACTGGTTCCTCTTCTAACTGAAAGTTTGCACCCTTTGGCCAACATCTCCCCATTACCTCCACCTTTCAGCCCCTGGCAAACACCATTCTACTCTTTACTTCCATGAGTTCGATTTATTTAGATTCTATGTATGTGTGAAATCCTACAGTATTTGTCTTTCTGTGTGCTGCTTATTTCATGCAGCATAATGTCCTCTAAATTCACCCATGATGTCACAAATGTCAGGATTTTGTCCTTTTTTAAGGCTGAATAATATACCATTATACAAATATACCACCTTTACTTTATCCATTCATTGGTCTATGAACACTTTGGTTGTGTGCATTATTGTGAATAATGCTTCAGTGATCATGGCAGTGCAGATATCCCATCAAGATGCTGGTTTCACTTCCTTTCTATGTTTTTAAGATTTATTTATGCCAGAGAGAAAGAGGGAGAGAGAGAGGAGGGTGGGGAAGAAGCAGAGGGAGATGGAGAGAAAATCTCCAGCAGACTCTCAGCAGAGTGGGGAGCCTGACCAGAGGCTCAATCTCATGACCCTGAAATCATGACCTGAGCCAAAGTCAAGAGCTGAAGACTTAATAGACTATGCCACCCAGGAGACCCTCCTTTCTATTTTCTCTTTACCACTATGCTGCCAAGTTTTCACCCTTGTGCATGCTCCATTCCTCTTACCAGCAATAAGCCCTAGTCAAGAGAAAAGTCCTGTGAAGCAGAAATTGTTTAAAACCACACCATTTGATGAAGAACTCAATTAAATGAAAAGTAGTGAAGCAAATCATAAATAACCAATTTGGGGTAATTTCGTTTCACTGTTCTATGGTTAATTTTTATCCAGAATGAAACAGTATGAAGTATCTGGTGTTGATAAATTTCTCCAAATGTGTTTAGTGATCCCATGATTCTGCTGGTATCCTGTAACTATACTTTTTTCCCTATTTGTTATGTTGCTTTTATTTCCCATGGATTCTTGACTGTATAACTAAATGATAAAGGAAATCAAAGAAAGAGAAATGGATGATCCCCTAATGCATAGTTTTAGCTATAAAAATAATGGCCAGGTGGTAAACATCACAGCCAATTCCTGGCTTTCACAGAAAGAGAGTAAGTTCTACTCTGGAGGGACATGCCTTTGAAGCATATTGAGCTAAATGGTATGACATCTTGTCTTTAATGTGTTGGAGCTGATGACTGGCTAGTTTGAATTTCCTATGAAATTTAAATTATTGTGGAATGAAACTAATAGCTCAATAACACTGACATCGCAAGCCATTTTCAACTATCTATTATCAGCAATAATCAAAAATTATCCCCCTTCATGTATCTTTATTAAAAATTAAAAATGATTACACAGCATTTGGGGGAAGTTTCAAAATATATACATGTATTAAGTGATCATGTTGTATACTTTAAATATCTTACAATTTTGTTATACCTCAATAAAGAAAAAAAAATAGTTAAACACAGAACTGTCCAGGTACTTGATAGTACAAACAAATAAACTATTATTTTTTCAATGATTTGGTCAATTTGTTTATTGTTCATAAATTCTGTGTTTTATTTTTTATTTTTTTAATATTTTATTTATTTATTTGACAGAGAGAGATCACAAGTAGGCAGAGAGGCAGGAGAGAGGAGAGGAGGAAGCAGGCTCCCTGCTGAGCAGAGAGCCCGATGTGGGACTCGATCCCAGGACCCTGAGATCATGACCTGAACTGAAGGCAGCGGCTTAACCCACTGAGCCACCCAGGCGCCCCTAAATTCTGTGTTTTATAAACTTTCTTAGATATTTTCTGGTAGTTTGTATTTTGAAAAATTTTTTGGTAAAGATTTCCTCATATTACCCATGATGTCAATATCAGATTAGAGAGTTCCTAAAAATAAAGAGATATGTGTGTATATGTGTATGTGTGTGTATATCTATTCTCTTTGAAAAATTAAATTAGTGAATATTGGTAGAAATAAAACATATAAGCAAAATCACACTTCCCTTTTTATATGAATCAGTTAGGAACATACTATGACTGAACATAAAAAATGGCTAGTATCATTGCAATGTAATGTCATATAACTGGGTTAAAAGGTCAGACATAATTCAGAGTATATTGGGAAGATGTATGAGAGGACACTACTGGGCACTGGAAAGTGGGTAGGATCCTCTGTGTGATGGTAGTCGAAAGGATATTGAACTTGGAAATGAAAGACCTTGGTTTGAGCCCTCATCCTAACATGCTGACTATGTGGCCTTTGGTTTTCCCGCTCATTGTTAAAATTAAAAGTTTGTTCTATAGAAGTTATTTCAATGGTGTTTTCCACCTTTAAGATTTTATGCCTTCATAATTTATTTTAGTTGCTATATTTATTTTATGCCAAGCTCATGATGAAATAGCTCTGACAGAAGATTTAAGGAACAACAGCAACTTTGCATAGATAAAAGTGAGACATTGTAGTTTCTACTGCATGAACAGTCATTTATAAAAAATATGACAGGTAAATATAAATGCATATATTTATTTAGGTGAAATATGCTATTAATAAGGGACTTTTAAAAAATAATTATTTATTAATTTGAGAGACAGAGCATGAGCAGGAGGTGCAGAGGGAGAAAAAGTCTTAAGCAGACCCTATGCTAAGCAGTGAGCCCAACACAGGGCTCGATCTCATGACCTGAGCTGAAAATAAGAGCAAGCTACTTAACTGACTGAGCCACTCAGTGCCCCTGTGAATAGGCTTATTTGATTTTGCCTTTAGCTACTAGGACACATCACAAAAGTATGTGGGACTTTTTTCTCTGACAGGATCAGATTGAACCATGATCAATACATATATACAATTGAAAATAAGTACAAAATTACATTTAATGCAACATTACACATATTTATTTGGCTAAAAATATTTTAAAAAAATTTTTAAGACTTTTCTTTTCATATCCTTGACCCTAATTTTTTTTCTTTGCAAGTGGATAGGATAAGATGTGAAGGTTTTCAACAAAGACAATGCAGTGTGGTAAAAAAGTAGAATTTGCTTTGGTTGTAGGAACAACCATGTTCAAATGGTAGTTAAATCAATAAATAAATGTGTGAAAATTGTTACTTTTTCAACCCATGTTACCTTATCTACAAAATTGGCTAATATTTCTGGTGTGATTTCCACTGCTGTACTGTAAGAATAAAAGTACTAACAAATATTCATTTACTCATTCACATTCATATTTTAATTTTTTTTGTCACTTGTGTTTCACAATGCAAATAGATACTGAGGGTAGTAAAAATAACAAACAAGACAATTTAAAGCAACAACATTCTTGTGAATATTTTGCAGCAATATACTTTAAAATATGTAGATTTTTCTTCTCTTGCATAATTAAAGAAGGGGTTTCAAACTACATCTAACAATTCAAAAACAGTATGTGGACAATTTTATAAAATCATCTCTAGCACTTTCTACAAAAATGACTCTCAAGAAAGAAATACACTTTTCCCCCAGAGGAAAATATATTGATTTGCTATTCTTTGGTTTAAAAATGATGGTTGCAAAAGTCTAGTCAAAAGATATTTGCTAAACAGTTGTATAGCTAAAAGAAAAGATACTCCTTTTTTTCCTTGAGGGAAGAAGAGAAGAAGTGGAGAAAAGCCAGAAAGATGGGCTTTGGGAGGGTTCCATGTTATGCAGGCAGAGACAGAGCAGAAGACTACCTGTGTTCAAACACGCAACAGATTTTGAAGAACGCTGTTGAGCAATAAAAAGCTATTTGTATTTTCTGAATGCTCCCACCTCTGCTAAGATGCCTAGTAAAATAGAATCTCTGATGAAAATCAGTGTAAATAGATTTTAGTGTAAATCATAAAGGATTATGGTACATTGAATTATTGTTCTGAATTTCTACTTTCTCCTTTACTGGATGTTTTGCCCCATTCCCTTTGACAACTGACACTGTAATAGCTCCCATCTGAGAAGACACATGTTACATATACTCATGTGGTTATGTGTACATGTGTGATTAGGTGTAGCCTCTTGCATTTTTGCTCTTTGTAAGGAGACATGTTTGAAGTAAATGTTGGTGCAGAGTAAGACATTTATGAAGCAGGCTTAAAAATGAGCTATAGCCTGGAACCGCACAGGTTGGGGGTCCACTGAGATTAGTCAACCCAAGCTGACCTTCCCCTACCAACATTTACCAACCCCTATCAACTCCTACCAATCCCTACCAGCCTGAAGCCCAAGAGTGAGAACGGTGAATCTTCACTGTTGTGAGTCCTGAAGGTTTGAAGCTGCTTGTTACACAGCATTACTACAGCAACACTGACTGCTGCAGGAGTTACACTTTACATATACAGATGCAAGGTATGAAACAGAGAGTAGTCACTGAAGCAGGACCTCAGAGGCAGAACTGGCTTGTAAGGATATAACTTCCTCCAATAGGCCAGTCCCAACCAGAAATCTTAGGTTCCATTCAACCTGGTGCATAGATCAAGAGGCCTACTGACTCCAAGTGACAAATGAAAAAAAAAAAAATTATATATATATATATACATACATATATATATATGTTATCTGTATAAATCAATCACTTAGGTTTAGAAATTCCTATTTACTAGTGTACCTTTGAAGTCTATCTGAAATCTATGTGTTATGAAACAGAGTCCCCAACTGAGAATGCTTTTTTGTGGTAAGTGTGAAGCCAGTGAAAGAAGGAAACAAAATCTTGCATTATCTTTTTTCAGAGCAAGCCAACTTTTGCTTAAAGCAGTGGAGTTTTTTCAAAAAGACAGACTGACATAGCGTGAACCAGAAATTCACTTAGCAAGAAGTCAATGAACTGTGTGTCTTTTTAATGCAGAGAATAAATGTTTACTGAAAGAAAAAGAAGGAAAAAGGAAAGAAAGAAAGAAACTATTACAATTCTCTTCCTTTGGACACAATGTAAGTAGTCCAATAAGTAATAAACTTATTTAAGTTACTTATAGTAACTTAAAAACCTGATAAATTCTCCAGTGAGGATCTCTGATATACCTTCTACACCAACTCAAAGTACTGGCAGAGAAGGAAAGCAGGGCCCTTCAAAACCCTGAACATCTTCATTTTCTGGGACTTAAGAATGAGAAATTCACCATCTCTTTGTTGCTACAGGGTAGCAGTCTACCCTTACCTGGAGATTATAAAATGACCCCATGTAAAGTAGGCATCTCACAAGACAGTGTACACCCTCCTCCAGATGTTTAACTGTCTATTTTCATTGCTTTGGTAGCAATAACAGGTGAGTTGCCGCACAGCTAGTCGTCCTTGCTGTGGGAAGAAAAAGACCATCCAGCACAAAGAACACCAGGCTACGGTTAACAACTACTGGTAACATTGAGGGGATTACACCTGGGGATGAACCTTCCTTGCACTGGTTGGGGTAAAGGGAGTAAATTACAGCTCTGAATAACAGAGTTTCTAGTTATCCAAGAAACTTGGGACAGTGGCAAGGACATCTGGAGCTGACCCTAACTCTTCATTGGATTATTCCCTGAAGCTCCAGGAAAATAATGGTTTCTGTTTTACAGAAAACAAGATATACATTCTAGAACTGTCTTAGGGACTTGAGGAAGGGGCCAGAGACTCAAAGCTATGGGCATTTCAGTATGGATTTATTATGTGAGACAAGAAAATACAGTAGTTAATTCTGCTGCCCAGGATTGGCCTCAGCTATTTCCTTTCTTTGGAGAAATGTGGGACGGTGCCACTGGAGATGCATTGGCACTATCAGGACATTCAGAGGTGGCTCTCCTCTCTAGGCCAAGGACAGGATACTCAGTGTCAGCTTGAATGGCAGAACTCTAGATTCTGGTTCTGAATCCTTCTGACTATACTCAAACATCAAAGGCACATGGATGAAATGTTTCCTAACAATTTGCAAGGATGGGATGGCAACTGAACTGTTACGATGTATAGGGATCATGGTCCTTCTAAAGGCAAGATAGTGGGGCAGCCAACAAGGGTAATGCTTGATTAAATAACCAAACACTGCCCACAGAAGGTGAACTAAAGACTCTAATTTACTATGCTTTTTTCCTGTGAATAATGCACATTCTAAGTGTGGCATTAAATACCTGATTAAATCAAAGGGTATTAAATACCTATTTATTGTCCATGAAATTCCATATAACACCACTTCAGGCCAAGGGACTTTCTTTAGGGCAAAGGAGGTACAATTACGTGCATGTATCTACAGGATCATAGTTGGCCAGAATATATTGTACCATCCAACAATCCCAGCCTGGTACAATATTGGAACGACTTCTTAAGAAAGCAGCTAAGGGCAACTTTGGGGATGACTTTCTATAGGGTTAAGGAAGTGCTGCCCATTATATGGTACTTTTCTGGATAGGAAGCATAGGTGAGATTAAGAATTAGGGTCTGAGATCCAGTTCTAGTTGTCGATTCGGTGGTCAAGGAAATGCCCAAAGCCAAGGGGAAGACCAGGAGACAGAAGTTCGGTTACAATGTTAACCGGAAGCGGCTGAACCGGAATGCTCGATGGAAAGCAGCGCCACGGATCGAATGCTCCCACATCCGACATGCCTGGGACCACGCCAAATCCGTGCGGCAGAACCTGGCGAGATGGGGTTGGCTATGGACCCCAACAAGGCGGTTCCCCTCCGTAAGAGAAAGGTGAAGGCCATGGAGGTAGACATAGAGGAGAGGCCTAAGGAGCGTGTGCGGAAGCCCTATGTGCTAAACGACCTGGAGGCAGAAGCCAGCCTTCCAGAAAAGAAAGGAAACACGCTGTCTCGAGACCTCATTGACTATGTGCGCTACATGGTGGAGAATCATGGGGAGGACTATAAGGCTATGGCCCGGGATGAGAAGAATTACTACCAAGATACCCCGAAACAGATTCGGAATAAGATCAACGTCTATAAGCGTTTTTACCCATAAGCGTTTTTACCCAGCGGAGTGGCAAACCTTCATTGATTCTTTGCAGAAGAACAAGATGGAGGTTGAATGATTGGCTTATGCCTGCCCTAGGCTGAGGTCTCCTCCTGGACCAGAGAAGCTCAAAGCCAGGGTTTAAGGCAAGGAGGGGCATGTGGCTAGATGAGGTTGGTCAAACCTCATGGAATCAGGTTACATACACATGCACATGCATGCACACACTCATGCTCCCCTTTCTGAAGGGAAGGAATGGTCTCCAAGAAGCTTCTGAGTGCCCTGAGAAAAGTCAGAACCTACTGTTTTCAGAGTGGGTGGGTGGTTTATGTATAGCCTGTATATAATAAAAAGACTATTTTACTTTAAAAAAAAAAAATTAGGGTCTGAGGTATCAGTGGCCTCTAGCACCATCATCCTGACTGACCTAGTTGGGGAATATAGGATTCCTGTCCTTGTAAATTGTGGCTCTACTGCACTAGAGGTCCTAGTTTTCTGGGAACAAGAGTCATACTTCCACTAAAGAGACAAATAAGGTTCCCATTAAAACTATATTCCCAGTTGGCCAGTGTTTTTTTGTGGCCCTGTATGCCAGTAGACCAAAAGGTATAGAAAGGAGCTGCTAGAGTTACAGAGAAAGTTAGAAATCTCTTGGGGAAAAAAAAAAAAAAAAGGTAAGAGAGCCTGCTCTACTAACCATCAAGATTTACTGGAAACAATGGGCACTTTAACAATATTAATTCTTCCAATCTATAACCATGGGGTGTCTTTCCATTTATTTGGGTCTTCTTTAATTACTTGCATCAGTATTTTATAGTTTTCAGGACACAAATATTTTACCTCCTTGGTTAATCTTATTGCTAAGGATTTTATCCTTGTGGATTCTATTATATATGGGATTATCTCCTTATTTTGCCTTTTTAGATAGTTTGTTGTTAACATACAGAAGTGTAACTGATTTTTCTACCTTGCAACTTTGATCAATTTGTTAGTCTTAACTTTTCTTTTCTATGTAGTCTTTAAGATTTTCTACATGTAAGATTATGTCATCTGAAAACAGATAATTTTACTTCTTCTTATCCTATTCAGAAGCCTTTATTTCCTTTTCATGCCTAATTGCTCTGGTTAGAACTTCTAGTACTATGGGGGAACAGAATTTGTGAGAGTGGGTATCCTTGCCTTATTCCTGTTCTCAGAGCAGAGATTTCTGCTTTTTATTACTGAGTATGATGTTAGCTATGAGCTTTTTATTTATAGCCTTAATTAAATGGAGGTCCATTCCTTCTGTACCAGTTTGTTGAGAGTTTTTATCATAACAAAGGTGTCAAATTTTATCAAATCCTTTTTCTGCAGGTATTGAGATGATTATATAACTTGTATCCTTCATCTGTGTATGTGGTGGATCACATTAACTGACTGTATATGTTGAACCACCCCTTGTCTCCCATGGACTTGATCATGGTATCATGGTTTATGATCCTTTTAATGTGGTGATGAATTTAATATGCTGATATGTTGTTGAGGATTTTTGCATCTATGTTCATTAGAGATATTGGCCTATAGTTTTCTTTGTTGTAGTATTTTTTTTAAAGATTTTATTTATTTATTTGTCAGAGAGATAGAAAGAGTACAGGCAGGCAGAGTGGCAGGCAGAGGAGGCAGAAGAAGCAGGATCCCTGCAGAGAAAGGAGCCCGATGTGGGACTCGATCTCAGGATGCTGGGATCATGACCTGAGCCAAAGGCAGCCGCTTAGCCAACTGAACCACCCTGGCATCCCTCTTGTAGTGTTTTTGACTGGCTTTAGTATAAAGACAATGTTGGTCTCATAAAATGAGTTTTAACATGTTCCCTCTTCTCCAGCATTTTGGGAAGAGTTTAAGACTGACTGATATTATTACTTCTTTGTTTTGTAGAATTTGCCAGTGAAGCCACCTGATCTTGGGTTTATATTTGACAGAAGATTTTTGATTGTTGATTACTCTTTAGTAATTATTAGACCATTCAGGTTTTATTTTTCATGATTCAGAATGGGTAGGTTGTATATTTCTAGTAATTTATCCATTTCTTCTAGATTATCCAATTTGTTGGCTTCTAATTTTTCATGGTAGTCTCATGACTTTTTGTATTTTTGTGGCATTAGTTGTAATGTTTCCTCTTAGTTGTGATTTTATTTGAGCTTTTTTTCTTAGAGATTTGTCAATATTTATCTTTTCAGTAAAACAACTCCTAGTTTTATTGATTTTTTTCTACAGATAGTCTATTCTCTGCTTGATTTATTTCTACTCCAATCTTTATTATTTCTTTCCTTCTGCTTAAGCATGGGGCCTAGTTGTTTTGTTTTTGTTTTTTTCCTTTTCCTAGTTCTTTGAGGTATAATTATATTGTATTTTTAAGGTTTCTTATTTTTTAAAGATTTTTATTTATTCATTTGAGAGAGAGAGAGTGAGAGAGAGACAGAGAGAAAGCACAAGCAAGGGGAGGGGAGAGGGAGAAGCAGTTTCCCCAATAAGCAGGGAATACATGTAGAACTTGACCCCAGACACTGGGATCATGACCTATATGGAAGGCAGACACTTAACTGACTGAGTTATCCAGGCAACCTCTTTCTTCTTTATTATTTACTTATTTATTGAATCTATCTTCTGAAGATTTTTTATTTTTTCATTTGACAAAGAAAGATCACAAGTAAGCAGAGAGGCAGACAGAGAGAGAGGGGGAAGCAGGCTCCTTGCTGAGCAGAGAGCCAGATGTGGGGCTCAGTCCCAGGATCCTGGGATCATGACCTGAGCTGAAGGCAGAAGTTTAACCCACTGAGCCACCCAGGTGCCCCTCTTTCTTCTTTTTTAAAGGACACATTTATTGCTATAAACTTCCTTCTTAGTATTGCTTTTGCTCCATCCCTTAAGTTTGCATATCTTGTGTTTTTGTTTTCATTTGTCTCGAGCTATTTTCTACTTTACTATTTGCTTTTTTCTTTGACCCATTGGTTCATCAGAGGTATACTGTGTAATTTCCAGATATGTGTGTATATTCCAGATTTTTCCTATTATCAATTTCTAGTTTTATACGACTGTTGTTAAAAAAGTACTTGTTATAATTTCAATCTTGAAATTTGTTAAGACTTGTTTTGTGTCCTAATGTGATCTATTCTGGAGGATGTACCATGTCTTATTCAAGAAGTAGATGTATTCTTTTCCTTTTGGGTGGAATATTATGTTTGTTGGGTCAGTTGGTCTGAAGTGTTGCTCAAGCCTGCTGTTCCCTTACTGACTTTCTGTAGATGTTCAATCTATAATTGATAGTGGTCTTTGAAGTCTCCTATTATTACTGATAATTTTCACTTCAGATCGTTCAGTGTTTGCTTATATATTTAGATGATCTGATTTGCATGTGTTCATATTCATAATTATAATATCTTCTTAATAAATTGAACCTTTTTCTATAATGACTATTTTAACTCTTATGGTAGATGAGACACTGATGAAAAAGACAAACATTGATGAAATAGATGAGCATTAATGAAAAAGAATATAAAGGATATAAAAAAATGGAAAGACATCCCATCTTCATGAATTGGAATCTTTAATATTGTTAAAATGCCTATCCTGACCAAACCAATTAGAAATTGTATGAAATCTCTACCAAAATCTCATTGGTATTTTTTACAGACGTTGAAAGAAAGTCCTAAAATTTATATGAAACTGCAAAGACACTGAATAGCCAAAGCAATCTTGGGGAAAAAAGGAAAAAAAGGACAAAAATGGAGGTATCACAATTCCTGATTCCAAAGTATATCACAAAGCTACTATAATTAAAGTGGAGTTGCTCTGACAAAACAACAACAACAAACAAAAACCACAACAGGCAAGTAGACCAATGTTACAGAATAGAAAGCCCATTAAAAAATTCCATGCCTATACAGTTACTTGATCTTCAACAAAAAGAACCAAGAAGGCACAATGGAGAAAGCTAGTATCCTCAACAAACGGTGTTGGGAAAATTGGATACCCATATGCAAAAGAAAAAAATTGAACCCAATATTACACCATATATAAAGATCAACTCAAAATGAATTAAAGACTTAAAAGACCTAAACTGTTAATACTTCTAGAAGAAAATATAGGGAAAAGACTTGCCTACTAAATAAATGGGTATTTATGTAAAAGAAAATGAAAGTGAATTTGTATGTCACATCCTATGCAAAGATCAATTTCAGATGATAGACCTACTACAAATAACAAAACAAAGGTTATCATAATATAGAACAATATCTTAATGACCGAAGGGTAGCAAGTAACAATTAAAAATGATATCTAGGAACACCTGGGTGGCTCAGTCGGTTAAATGTCTGACTCTTGATTTCAGTTCAGGTCATGATCTCAGGGTTGTGAGACTAAGTCCCACGTTAGGTGGACAGTGAGCATAGAGCTGCTTGAGATTCTCTCTCTCCTTCTCCCCTTGCCTCTCCCCACCCTGCTTGTGCACTCTCTCTCTCTCTCTGTCCTAAATAAATACATAAACAAGTACTTTATGTATCAAAAGACACCTTTATAAAACTGAAATCCAAGCTCCAGAGTTTGAAAAGATGTTTGAAATACATGTAACAAGGAGTTAGTCATAGCTTGAGTATATAAAGAAGTACCATAGATGAAAATGAACAGTCAAGAAGAAAATCAACGGCAACCCAGCAGATCAATGGATAGGAGATTTTAAAAGGTACTTTGGAAAAAAAAAATGAAAATAACAAGGGAACATATGAAAAGATAGTCACTCATTAGGAAAATGCTTATTGAGACTATAAAGTGGGACCACTAAAACCATCCCAGATTGGCTCAAATTAGAAAGCCTGACACACCAAAAATGCACATGGGGACAATCATTAACTCAGGGAATCATCACAGTCACTATGGGAAACAATTTGGGATGTTCAGTCTAGTTAAATGTGCTCATATTCTCAACATAGAAATTCTAGCACGTGTGCATCAGGAAACATAAAATATTCACAACATCATTGACTATAACAGCCTCAAACTGGAAGCCTCTCCAGTCTTCATCAATAGAAAGAATATAGCGGCAATTGCACTGCAATTGCAATTTACCTTAAAGATAGAGATGTAGTGAAAAGAAGGGTGATATGTGCCCCAATGTTCATAGCAGCAATGTCCACAATAGCCTAGCTGGTGGAAGGAGCTGAGATGACCTTCAACAGATAAATGGATAAAGAAGATGTGGTCCATATATACAATGCAATATTACTCAGCCATCAGAAATGATGAATACCCAACTTTTGCATCAACATGGATGGGACTGGAGGAAATCACGCTGAGTGAAATGACTCAAGCTGAGAAAGTCAATTATCATATGGTTTCACTTACTTGTGGAACATAAGCAATAGCAAGGAGGACATTAGGAGAAAGGAGGGGAAAATGAAGAGGGGGGGATCAGAGGGGGAGAGGAACCATGAGAGACTACAGACTCCAGGAAACAAACTGAGGGTTTTAGAAGGGAGAGGGGTGGGGGATAGGTTAGCCTGGTGGAGGGTATTAAGGAGGGTATGTATTGCATGGAGCACAGGGTGTTACATGTAAACAATGAATCATGGAATGCTGTATCAAAAACTAATGATGTACTGTATGGTGACTAACATCGCACAATAAAAAAAAAAAAGAATGTGAAAATGAATTGTAGGGCAACCACATACCATAAATAAAATACACCAACAAACAGGCAGAAAGTTGACTCTAAAAAGATAAAGGTGAGTAAAAGAAGGTGGGTAGTAGAGCATACATAGTCTATAACTCTGTTTATAGACAATTTTAAAAAGACATAACTAAACTGTGCTGTTTATGGATGCTTACAGTGTAGGCTGATCTACAGTACAAAGCAAGAAATGAACCATGTGGTTACCTGACAGTGGAGGAGAGTCTCACCGGGCAGGAGCATGCATGCATGGGCTCTCCTGGATGGTTATATATCCAGTATGTGTACCATATGCACCTGCACATGTGTTTATTTGAATTATTATTTATTTATTTATTTGTCAGAGAGACACACAGAGAGAGAGAGAGAGAGAGAGCACACGCACAAGCAGGGGGACCGGCAGGCAGAGGGAGAAGCTGGCTCCCTGCTGAGCAAGGATCCTGATGCAGGACTCTGTCCCAGGACCCCAGGATCATGACCCAAGCTGAAGGCAGACAACCGAGTGAGCCACCTAGGTGCCCCCATAGGTTTACTTTATTGTAATTTGTGCATATATGTTTAGATCACTTTCTACCTATTCCCCATTTTTCTTAAAGTTTAAAGGACAAGATTTGGTCTTAATAAAAAGCTTCAGAAACAGTTGGAATCCTTCTTGTAAAACCAAAAGCTGATTTGCCAAGCTTCCTCCTGAGTTAGGCAGTAAAGTCGGTGTAAGTAATTGTAGGGAGCTATAACATTTGTAGAGAAGGATAACTGAATCCAACTAGAGTGAATAGGCCATGAATTTTCATCAGTCTATAAAACAGAAGTGCAATTTGTATAAAGCTGGATCTCATAAATAAGTAATGGAGCATTAGAAGGCAAAGCTGGATGAATGGAGCACGGGTTTGTGAGGCAAAAATAGTCCGTATTTCTTCTTAGACAAATATTAAATAATTAGAAAGGAGTATCTATTGTAAAGAGGTGGGTAGAAAATACAGCTCCAAGAGTGTGGCCCAACAGGTTGGTAGCGTATCTGTCAGAGGATTCCTGCATGTAAATCATCTTAGACCGAGATGTTTCCCTTTCTCCAGGTGGTAAAGATTTTGCCCTGTCCTGATTAGAAATTTCACTTGTTCTTTGCATTAATACTGCATTTTTTTTCCCTTTAAAGATTTTATGTATTTTTTTTTTTTTTGACAGAGAGAGACAGCGAGAGAAGGAACACAAGCAGGGGGAGTGGGAGAGGAAGAACCCGCTCAGCAGGGAGCACAATGTGGGACTCTATTCCAGAACTTCGGAATCATGACCTGAGCCGAAGGTAGATGCTTAAGTGACTGAGCCACCCAGGTGCCCCAACACTGCTTTTTAAATGACCATTTTAAATGAATCTTCTATTCTACATGCTGAAATTCCAAAACTAGACTGATACCCAATAACAAAACTTTGTGAAGACGATTTATTTGTGGGTATGTTAACATCTATTACAGCTCTTCTCTTTGTACAATGTATCTGAATCTTCATTGAAAAAAATGCACTTTTAGATCATTTTAATCCATTAGGTCTAGTTTAATTCAGCATCTTCTAAAAGTCAAATATTTTGGCTGAATAGTGGGTTTATCAGATCAATATGACACAGTCTCTGCTTCTAAGAAATTGGGGTAAATAGATAACTTTGGTATGTTTTGAAGTACTAACAAAAACGTATACTAACATAACACAATAAAAAATAAATAGTATTATTAATAAAAAAAAGTGCACAGTATAAATGGAACCATGCGTATGGGTCACTTAGGAAACAGAAAAGTTCAGGTAGGGTTTTCTGGAAGAGATTATGTTTGGCCATAATTTCAAAGATCAGCTCTCTAGATAAAGGATGGAAAAAGAAGAAATCAAGGCTGGAATACAAGCAAAGGCACAGGGACTCTGGAGTAGTACTGAGAACATGTCTTAGTAGCTACAAGCAGGTTAGCACAGACTCAGGGAAAGCTAGGGAAGCCTTTTTTGCTGCATGGAGAGATGTTTTCCTGTAGCTGAACACTTGGTTAGAGAAGAGCGTTCCAGCAAGTATGCTGAGGATAATTAGGAGGTGTGCAGACTAGTGTTGGGATAATCAATTAAGTGAAAAAAATAGCAGTCAAGCAAACTATAAAGATATACTTTAATGTAGTGTGTCCTTGATGCATAGCAGAAAAATAAAATAAACCTGTGATTAAAAGAATAAAAAAAGACATTGTGACATTAGCTCAGGTGAGAAACAGAGCTGGACTGTGCTTGTCTAGAGGAAGAAGGAAGGAATCTGAGAACAGGGAGAGCCATGTAAAGTTATCAGATGGACCAGATGTGGACAGTGAGGTAGAAAGAAGAGATGCAAGGCTTCCCAGCATCTGGCTTGTAACAGAGTGACCAAGAAGCAGAATTCAGGGCAGAGAGCCCCATCCGAAGAAGCTGAAGATAAGGGTTGAGTGTTATGCATGTTGAATATGTTAGCTGGGGAGGAAACGTCTGTCACCTTGATCGTGGTGACAATAACAAGAGTATCCATATGTCCTAAATCAAACTCAACTGAATTGCATACATGAGTCACGTGTAGTTTTCTGAATGCCAATGATACCTCAATGAAACTAGAAAAAAGAGTATTACTATACACTTTTAAAAGAGAAGGTTTAAGAAGCAAACAGATCTAGGGATAGGTAGAAAGAATCAGATGTGCATAAACATATGGAGACCAGGACCAAACAGGTTGTAGGGTCTCCAGAAGGGGAAAAAGACCCACTTCAATGGCAACGGTGAAGTTATTCAGATAAAGATGACATTCAGTGGTAAGGAGGGGACCGTGATCATTCATCCCACATCTGGGATTATGCAACTGTGAATATTTACACAAGCACACAAACACAGGCACACACACGTGTATTTATCATGATGGCTCACAGTAAGACTATAAACTGCTCTAAGGGTAGGCCTTAAGTAAGCACCTCAAAAATACATGCACAACCTGTTCTAACTCATTTATCAACTTCTCATTGAGTATCTCAAGGATCACCAAGCTTCAAACATATTCACAAGCCACAAATAAACCTCCATGATAAATATTGTTAGGTAGCAGCCTTAAAATCCATGTCACCGACTTTTCAAATTGTGTGGGATTCCTTGAGTTGACTGAGTACAGGGTTTGCACTGCATAGCATGACTTGACGAGAGAACCCATAAAATTTCCCACTTGTGGCCCACTTAAAAAAGAAGTATGATAGTTTTAGGCACTACTGAATGCCAGACTGAGCTACAAAAAGTAAATAAAACACCATAAAGCTCCCACCTTCATTTCATTTTTAGAGCCCCACACAGGGAGATGACAAGGACATTCATCAGAGACATGCCACTGAGGTTCAGATTTATTTTCCCTAATATTAAATTGTATATTTGGAGGAAATACCAATTTCTTATTTAAATGAAAAGCATCCCTACCCTTCTCAATGTTGAAGTTCACTAATGATTTTAAAACCACTCTAAGGGTTTAGACTGAATCACAACCCCTTTACAGCGGCTGGCATTTACCATACAGACCTCACGTTGGGAATACATTTCTGTTTCAGGTTAAATAAATTCAGCCTCTTTTGTTTTAGAACCGGAAGAACATTTTGTTGACTCAGGGCTCTATTTCTGTTACTTAGAGCTAAAAGAAGTCAGGTCGGCGTAAGATTTTCTACAAGGCATTGACGGGAAGTTGGCCGGGAAGCGGGTCACTCTATATCATATACACCACTAAGAACCTGGTTTAAGCAGAAGAGACAGTGTTATTTCCAAGCAAGCCTTCTGTGCATTTGTGTGGGCTTTCAGGCCCAGGGCTACTCTGAAAAACAGAAAGAATGAACTTAAGGAGAATTGTGGGTCCTAAGGAACCCTCCCTGAGATGCTGCTAGGAGGCCAGAGAGCTGGAGAAAGCTCCAAGTTTCCCCCTCCCCTCAATATCCACTCACCCAGAATATTTACTGAAGAACTCCTGGGCCATCCAGGGCCAAAGTGAAAATAGCTTCTCATCTTCCTCATGCTAAATTCTGTTGGACAACTATAAAGAAGTTCTTCTTGGGATGCCTTGATGAAGACAGGGCTTATAGAACAGACTTCTCCCCGGCCTGCTGCCCCTTTTATCTCCTCCTCACTCCCCATCCAGACTCAGGGTAGAATCCATCAGACATTAGTCGAGAAAATGAATGAAAGTGGCATGCACCATCCTGAGTGGGCTGTCACGATTCTCCACTTCTGCTGACCCAGTGTTGCTGGTGGGACCAAAGTGGTCCGCCTGACTCACACATCAGAATGACCCACTGTTAGCCTGTCCTTCTGAAAGAAAGAGGGTCTGGGAGACACATCTAAGCAGTTTGGCAAACTTTAAGGAAAAAAATGAGAGCACAAACACAGAGGAAAGGCAGAGGCAGAGGGAGAAGAAGGCTTCCCACTGAGCAGGGAGCCCAACACAGGGCTCGATCCCAAGACCCTGAGACCGTGACCTGAGTCAAAGGCAGATGCTTAATCAACTGAGCCACCCAGGTGCCCACCCAACTTCTTTACCCTCAGCTCTTTACCTTAACAATAACACATGCATACATAAATTGTTTATATATGTAGGCATGTGGATAAATATTCTGTATTCTGTAACATCTCTCTTACTTTCTCTTTCTCTTCCCCTCCCACCAAGTCTTCTGCTACTTATCTGCACACTCCAGGATCTGGGAGGAGTGGAGATTTTCTGTAGCAGGTATGAGGCCTCTTAAATCTGAGACCCACCTGGGGATGAACTGTTGGCCTGCCTGTGTCCCAGAGTCAGGATATACTTACTGATCCTCTAGACACTACCTCCTGCGATGACATGCTGGAAAGGGTATTGGATAAGACTTTATTCGGACATGCCATGTCACCCAGTTACCAAGTTTTTCTACCAGCAGCTGTATCATTAGGCCTCCCTGGGCTTCCTCATCAGAACTCAACATGATTCTCATCAATTTTCCAGAACGCCTCTGAACCAGTCCTCCATGACTGTCAAACTGTTCTCAAATTGCCTCTTATTTATTTATTATTTTTAGGTTATTACTTTTTGTTGTTTAAGTTCAACTCTGTCCTCTATCCTATCTGCCTGGTATCTTTCTTCTCTTTCTTTCTTTCTCCACCACCCCCCCAACCTAGAATCTCACTAATTTGTCAAGAGACTGCAGATGAATACATTTTCCCATGAACCTTGACACAGCTGCCTTAGTCCCCTGTGGCATTCCTCATCCTTTAGGAAATCACCAGGATGACACATTGGACACTTGATGTAGAGAGGGAGTCTGTTCTATGTGTATCTACATACTTTCTTCTCTCCCCAACAAAACTGCTGCTGCATATGCTCTGAGAATTATGCAAATGATTTCCAAAGCTAAGTGTGGTATATCATACTTGTGTGTTCTGAGTTCTACATTCAGAAATTACTGGCTGGTAGGTTTGTTTTTTTTTTTTTTTAATATGCTGATAAAATTCTTTGTTCTGCATAATCCATAAATACTGCTTCAGAAGTATTCCTTATTTAATAAAGTTTGATACCACAACACTACCTTAACACATAAAAAGTAAATAAATTTTCCTTCAGCTTTTGCATGCAAATATTGGATTATGCATGCTAAAACATCATTAGAACAAAACCCCCTTCAGTTGGTAGCTCAAATTCAGTGCAATAACTAACCATATGTATCTTGGTTTTAAATTGTCTTAATAGTTTTTTGGTGACAATTAAAAATAAATTTTATAAGCAGAGCATGAGTCATTTAGTGAAATTAATGTATTATATAATTATCATTAGGTAGCAACAGGAGACCATTATGATGCATCAAAATTCCATTCTCAGAACATTAGAACTTCTTGGAACTGAGCAGAATCAGTAGGCTGCACCTGCTTGGCACGTTTCTGTGTTCCTTTGTACTTTCAAACTCATTTTAGTTTTTTGTGAGAGCATGTTATTGCCTAAAGACTAGGACAATTACTGCTTTGTCAAATTATGAATGCTAAAGTTTATATCTCAATTTTTAATGCTGAAATAAACTACAGAGGCCATTTCTCATCTAATTTAAGAATTAGGAGATGAGAAACCAACTTAACGCTGTAAATCCTTCATAGACAAAGAACCACTAGGAAAAGTAACCATAATGAGAAAGGAAAAATAAAAATTACCAATAATTATCATTATGTTACTATCTCCTTACATATTATTAATTATATATTCCATATGGGTTTTATCTCTCTGCTAAGTAAATAAAGAGAAATGGAAAAGATAATTTTCCTAAATGATTTCAATACCTGTTTATTTTATCTGAGTAGTTGGTAGTTCTGACTATATTTTTCAGTTTTCTAGTGGCAACTAGAATGGCAACTGTAATGGTATTTTTTTAAGGTTTTTTATTTATTTGAGAGAGAGCACAAATGTGGGGAAGGGCAGAGGCAGAGGGAGAAGCAGGCTTCCCATTGAGCAGGGAACCCAACACAGGGCTCAACCCCAAGACCCTGAGACCATGACCTGAGCCAAAGGCAGATGCTTAATAAACTGAGACACCCAGGCAACCCAATATTTAACATCACTATGATTAAACGATTGTAATAGCTCATGTCTCTATGTCTGGGCTCTTATAATTACCTTCTGATCCAGCTTTCTGGATGTAGTATCTCCCATTATAGTCTATTCAAGACTAATCTTTATAACAAAAATCTAGTGATACTATACCTCAAACCCTCCAGGGCCCCCCCTGCCAACATTTTTGCCAATATGCACAGAGAAATGTTCACAACTTGGCACATGTAATATGGCATGTCCTATGCTCTGTGTCTGTGCTTTTATTCATGCAATTACATTAGACCGCTTCCAACTCCTCCTAATTTTCTTCTCATCAATGTTCATCCTTCATGAGCCAAATTCATCACCATACCCTTTTCTGTGTTTTCTGCACATGCCAATCATTTTACCACCTTGTTTGCCTAGTGTAATAGACTGTCAGTGCCCTATGTGTGGCCCTTGGAATATGTATACTTTCTGGCTGACTTCTGTCTGCTGGTGTCTACAGTCTGACCCAATGCCCTTGTATCCAAACGGCAGAGAGCTGGCTGCTTGCTTGCCCTGGAGGCAGGAAGTACCAACAACGCCCTCCTCCACAGCATTGGTGACCAAGAACTCTCAGGATTTCGTGCATGAATTTGCCAGTCCCATCACATCTCAGGATCAATAATTCTGGGACATATGTTTGGAGAATTTTCTAGATTTGCCCTTGGAATTGAGCTCCAGTCTTCCTAATGACTGGTTTAGTAGTTGCCCCTTTATTAGCAGCTGTCTTTTCCATGCATTGCTTCCTACTTGCCTGTGAGTATCACTTGAACTTCTCAAAAATGATTTCTACCTCAATCTTTTGTCTACAGGTCTTTTCTTATAGAGTACACAGTAAAAGCTAGTACAATCTTTTGTCTACAGGTTTTTTCTTATAGAGTCCACAGTCAAAGCTGGAAGTACTAATACACAGGCTTCTGGAGTAGAGCTGGATGGCTTGCTGGCTACATGGTATCAAGACCCCGTGGTTTGTTACAATAGCACAAGGACTAGTTCTCTCCCCTGTGGTGAGCTGGGGCTGCATCAAGGCATGAAGGAATGTACGCCTTATGCAATCTCTCCAGGATTTGAGAGGCAGAGTGACAGGGATGATGAGTATGGCTATGGAGTTGTTGTCGAGTATAGTCAGAGCTAAGGGAAAAAACTGATGAGCTCACGTTGCCCAGTCAAAATCTCAGGGATTGGTATGAAAGGCAGAAGGTCTATGCCTTTCACAACATTTAGAGAAGCTCTTTTCTTCTGCAGCCACAGAGGAAACTGGACTGAACACCAGATCTTTTTCTGACTGGAAGAGCATTTGGCTTGTAGAGAAGGCTTGCTTCAAGGCACCAGCAAAATTCCTATTCAGGTCTCAAAGCTTTAGGGGCACCTGGGTGCTCAGTGGGTTAAAGCCTCTTCCTTCGGCTCAGGTCATGATCCCAGGGTCCTGGAATCGAGCCCCGCATCGGGCTCTCTGCTCAGCAGGAAGCCTGCTTCCTCCTCTCTCTGCCTGCTTCTCTTCCTACTTGTGATCTGTCTGTCAAATAAATAAATGAAAAAATCTTTAAAAAAAAAAAAAGACTCAAGGCTTTAACAGGAAAAAGGTTGGATCCTGAAGTCTGGACTCACACCTGGATGACCCACTCCTTGTGAGACAATGGTTCTTTCTTTGCCTGTGGCTCACACAGATGCCTCCTCTCAGGTAGATACTGTGAAATATGTGTGACTTCCTCAAAATTTGCTCTCAGCTTATGGCTTCTAAACCATCAACCACGTTCAAGACCAAGTATGGCCCAACTGAGGATATACTGCTTCTAGAAGAAAAATGGGATTATTCTTCAAAGGAAGTACAGAAACCAGCTGATACATCCAGTGTTAGAATCAGGTTAGACAAGAGGTGTTAGAGCAAGAGGTGCACAAGCGCAAGAGGTGCTGATAGATCCAGTGTTAGAATCAGTGTTAGACAAGAGGTGTGTGTGTGTGTGTGTGTGTGAAATGTGGGTGCAAAGCAATGTTAAATGGATGTTTATCCAACCAGATGAATTTGTCTCTAAACATCCATATTCTGATATGGATTCATATTATGAATTCTTACTAAATAGTATAGCTAATTACATATTTCTCTATAGATACCTTATTATAACTCCAGAAAATAAAAAAATATACTAAATAAGAGAAGAGTACTCTCCAATGAATCAATGTTTAAATCACCCAAGGGTCACAAAATGTAAATCGACATGCTTAATAAGTGAAGTCAAATGGACATGAGATTTATGAAAAACAAGAACACATTCTTGAAGAGCATCCAGCACTGTGACTGAGAATGAATGCACTTTACTGCTGTTTTGCCTTATACCCAAGTGATCTCACTTACCAATTCCCTTCAACAATTCTGATGACCCACTGCACATTACATCTGCTGAATCTCCTTTCAAAATTAAAATGTGAGGAATGTACTCAACTAAAAAACACATTTCATACACATATATACACATGTATATTCCACTTACCCGTACTTGACCCACAAAGGCATTGGCTTCTTCCTCTACCACAGACAGATTTCTAGGCAGATAGGGATCGAACACCGGCGCATTGTCATTGACATCTGTCACCACCACATTCACGGTGGCCGTTGAGGTCTTAAAGGAAAAAAATAGGACTAAATGTGAGAGGGGTTATTTCGATGTTGATGTCAGCTCATCCATTATGTTGGCATTTGTCTATCTGAAACAGAGTGAGACCTTGCCTCACTCCAACTAAAACCCAAGGCATTTCATTGGTATCCTTACTCCTTAGCTTTACAAAAAAAAAAAAAAAAAGTTTGCAATACTCAGCTCAAACACACACACACACATACACACACACACACACACACAAAAACAGATGGAGAAAGCAAATGATGATATTACAGGGCAAAAATCTTCTTGAAAATGACAAGTATTTCCTGGAGGCTTATTTTGAGAAAGTGATTTTTACCTTTATCTTGTTCACATTTTATGGGTGGCAAGCTTTTGTTTATATACACATGTACCTCTTTTTCTCTGAAATGTAACATTTTTTGTAGTTTATAGCACTTACATTTCACAGTGTTTAAAAATAAAAATGGAAGCTTATCAAAGAGCACAGTGCATCAAATGGGTATTCTCAGGTGAGTCAAAGCTGTCAGAAAATACTACATTCATCATTTTCTGGGCTCACCTCTACACCAAGAGTTTGAGCCCTATATATCACTGGTTAAGTTATTATGTTGTGATCACAGAGCTTGAGGAAGGGTAAGCAGGTTCACCTATGTGCTTCCAGGTTCAAAGGTCAACCATTGGCCTGCTGCAACAAGAGTCTATTATGTAGTTCTACTAAGCTCCTGCACAATCAAGGAACATCTTCAGATGTGAATCAAGCTGGAAAGTGCTCTTTCTAATCAAAGCCTGAGAAGCTGCACCTGTTGCACACCCAGCTCTATGCTAGTGCGGGGCATATTTCATAAAAAAATATAATATGTATATATATATTTTTAAAGATTTTATTTATTTGACAGACAGAGATCACAAGTAGGCAGACAGGCAGGCAGAGAGAGGAGGAAGCAGGCTCCCCGCAGAGCAGAGAGCCCCATGTGGGACTCCATCCCAGGACCCTGAGATCATGACCTGAGCCGAAGCAGCGGCTTAACGCACTGAGCCACCCAGGCGCCCCTAATATATATTTTTTATATATTTTATATAAAATATATTTTATGTTTTATATATTTTCCACATTTTTTCCAACAAGGCTACATTGCTTTTATAACAACAACAAAAACACAGTTGAACAAATGCTATTTCTCTAAAAGTTGTATGAGTTAAAACCAGGAAAATGATGTTTTTACAGAATCAGTAGTTCTCAATTTGCCTCAGGGTGAACAAGACATTAAAATTGATAGCCAGGGTGAAAATCTAAGAGTAGACACACTAGAGTGTGTTGACTTCCTTCAGATTGTCTCACCCTCTTTATGCCCACCCACCTGTTCTTATTTCCCTGTCAATCAATAGAATGGGTTTTCATCCTATTGTTTACAAATCCCATTCTTGACCCTCTAGTGTATGATGTTTTCAGACTGTATTGATCTTTAGTCAAGACTATGGACTGTCGCTGAGTAAGGCAGAAGAGAGCTGGATCACCAAGAAATTGGAAAAGCTCAACAAGTCCACCATTTTTGTGCTAATGGGGGCTAAAATTCATGTACAGATGTATTTCTCTACATCTTAGTAATTGTATATGCATGAGGAATATCCATGTCTCTTTTGACCCAAGTATTAAGAACTAAGAACACACGGAATAATATCCAGCCTATGTATTTCTTGAAAAGTAATCTAAAGACCATTTGCATCAGAATCCCTCGGCTAATCATTACAAATGCCCAGGCTAGACATTAGATCTATTTACTCTATTCATTTCAATCTATTGAAATAGTGGCAGATTAGTTAGTTGTAAAGCACAATCACGTAACTTTTTTTGATAGGTTCGCAAAGATGGTGACAACACTCCAATATGGATCTGGGCCCTATAGGATGTTTATGTACCAAGGACAGATTTTCAGCTGGTTAATGTTGAATACTTAAGATATCAGATCAGGTCATTTCAAGGGAATTAGATAAAAAGAACAGTATGTCAGCCAACAAATGTTCCCAATTAATTTTACAAATCAATTTACATGATGCCAATTAAATAAAAAAGATAAGTTATTAAACTAATAAACCTGATTAGTGCAAAGCTACCTTTTTCCCATTAAGGGAATTTGTCTTACTGCCTATTTTCTCAAATGCTGTATCAAATTACAAGTCTAGGAGCTGGAAGTACTTGCAGTACTATATACCAAAAAGTATCCTTTTGGGGGTTATTACTTATTTTAATTATAACATGCCATAGATTTTATTTTGTTTTAAGTCATGGATAAATCCTCACAAAATGTATTAAATACTCAACAGTGAAAGCAGATATTTCTGTTGTAGCAGACCATTTGAATACACATTTATTTTCATAAACTACTTTAGCCTTGAAATAAAGACATTAATATGATACCATTGGTTTGATATAGTATAAAAAATGAGAGATATAAAGTCAAAGTAAAAAAAAAACATAAGCATATGTACAATAATCTACACAAACCTTTTTTTTTTTATCCATGAGAACTTTAAAAAAATATTTTATGATCTTCCTTAATTTTATATTCTGGACTTAATTGAATCTTTCAAGTTAATTTCTTAAATTTAAAAACCTGGTTTAAAGGGCATCTGGGTGGCTCAGTGAGTTAAGCTTCTGCCTTCAGCTCAGTTCATGATCTCAGGGTCCTGGGATTGAGCCCCTCAGTTGGCTCTCTGCTCAGCAGGGAGCCTGCATCCCCCTCTCTCTGCCTGCCTCTCTGTCTACTTGTGATCTCTCTCTCTGTCAAATAAACAAGTAAAATCTTTAAAAAAAAATACCTAAGATATTTAGGGTGTTCAAAATGTATTCATTATCTAGTTACTGAAGATAGAATTATGATGACTTTCCATTCATATAGATCTAAATGAAACTGTCTCCTTATAAGCAAATAGAAAAAAAGTGTATTATATGCTATGTAATTGGGAAACAAAGGATGGAATGATGTACTCTCTTTTATTTGGTCATTGTGGAAATGTATCCATAGACTTATATATACTCAAAGACCTTTAAAATTTTTCTATAAACATGTATGAAACTAATGTTTATTAGCATGTTTAATTCCTTTCAATAAAAATGGAAAGTTTGGAGTCTGGAACAATGAAGTTGTGTTGTATAGGATCTGACCATTTTTGTTTCCATCCAGTGGGATAAGGAAAATACATATATCCTGTAATCTGTTTTCTTTTTGGTCAATTTTAATCCAAAACATTTTTATCCATAGCTAAAAATCATCCCGTGGCTACAACATCAAGAGCCAAGCCAGCCTGACCCAGATCATAGAGTTTCTTTGATGGCATGGACAGGCTGCCCTTCCTAGTACCAGGGAGGCTGGCATGGGAGGCTTCTTCCCCTTCTGAGAATGAAAGAATATAGAATGTCTTCCAGAAAAGCAGAAAGGGGTGGATGCCTTCCTACTCTGGATTATGGGGAAGAGAAGGGGAGGCAGAGAGAAGACAAGGAGATGGGATGCAAAGGTCTTCCTCTTCATCCTCTCTCCCCTGCTACTCTGGGCCACATCTACAGACAGGAAGCATTGGGGAAGCACTTTGGGGAAAGTGGTGATAGGTCTTGAGAAAGTAAGAGAACTTTTGGTGAAACAGTGGCTGACCCTTGTGAAGCATGGAAGCCTCCAGAGAACTTGCACAGCAGTCACATCTTATAGGACATGGCAGGGAATGTGCAGCAGTGGCAGAGACAAGGGGCAAAGAGAGAAGCTGTTCCTTTGTGTGTGGCTCAGGAATTCTAGGGGCTGAGAGATCACTCTGTGAGCAAAGGACCCTGATGGCCACAGTCAAGTGGACATCCACAAAGGCAGCAACATATGCACCAGATACTCAAAGGAGTCACTAGGGGACTGGAGAGAATCAAAAAGCCAACACTGAGGGGCCAAACCAGACACACCATGCAAACAGAGACTGACAGAGGGAGAGCATTGGAGCTGCATACCCTCCTTAAGCATCAAGAAATAGTAAGCACACCAGGCACCTGTATGATTTTAGGATAAGGTCAGGCAAGAGAGGAAGAACAGCTTCACTGGTGAGTGCATGTCTACCTTGAAAAGAGTGGTTAAAAGAGAAGAGGCTAGGATGTTGTTTCAAGCAAGTTAAGTGTGACCTGACCCAGCCCAGGGACACGTTACTATCTAGGCAGCAGAGTAAACTCATGAAGATCAGATTAGGTATTAAAAAAAAGGAGATTAAAAAAAAAGATTTTAATTCCATGCATATCTAGGCGCAGTGCGAGGAGACTATATACTTTATAAATATCTATATTGTAGTATAAATGTAATTTATTATATTACATATGAAAATAATAGAAACTAGTAGAACAGCGTAGATTATCTCAAAACTAAAAAAAAAAAAAATCAAACTTCTGGAAGATTTACTTCAGAAAACACTAAAATATCAGTATTTTATTCCCAACAAATGAGAAATATGAGATCTATGCTTTTCAAAGAGAATGAACAAGTAGCTCATTCTCTTTTAAAATTTTAAAATTACATGGTCAATTTTTTGATATAAGAGTATACACCAAATAAAACCACTGCAATTTTGTTTTTGTTTTTTCAAAAACTACCGGGATAGATAGATAGATGCATCATTACTCTATTCTAAAATTTTATTAAACAAGCTATCTTGAAATTCAATTATTTGGATTTCACACACAATTCTTCTCATATATATATTTTTTCCTTTTGCTAATGTTTCCTATAGTTTGACAAGTAGTTACTAATGTTCACCTTCTGGATTCTAAATGTTTTATTTTTTTAAGATTTTATTTATTTATATGACAGATTACAAGTAGGCAGAGAGGCAGACAGAGTGAGAGGGGGAAGCAGTCTCCTCGCCAGTAAAGAGCCTGATGTGGGGCTCGATCCCAGGACCCTGAGAACATGACCTGAGCCGAAGGCAAAGGCTTAACCCTCGGAACCACCCAGGTGTCCCTAAATGTTTTTTTATATTGTAACTTTTAAAAGACATTCATGTGGGGCCTGGGTGGCTCAATCCTTAAGCATCTGCCTTTGGCTCAGATCATGTGACTAGGAGTCTTGGGATCAAGCCCAGGGCAGGGGTGGTGTCCTGCTCAGTGCTTCTTCCTCTCCCTCTGTCGGCCTCTCTGACTGTTTGTGTTTTCTCTCTCTCTGACCGTTAACTAACTAAATAAGTAAATAAAAATCTTTAAAAATGAAATAAAAGACATTCGGGCAATAACTTGGTTCAAGGCCCAAGCATAGATGCTAAGCCTCCTGCTGATCTGAAATTGTAAGACACCACCAGTATTCAAGGTGAACGCCATAATCAAGGAACTCAAGCTAGGAATTCTGGAAAATTTTACAGAGAGCAGAAATCATGATATAATCAAATTATATCAAGAAAATATTATATCAAGAGCAAATTATATCAAGAACAAAAACAATATTGCAGAACTCATAAAAATCTGGTCAGAAATATCCACATTACAGAACAACTTGGTATTTTGAATAGGAATGGTTCCCCATTGGGAAATAACAAGTGATAAACTTGTTAAAAAAAAAAAACAAAAACAAAAAAAAGAAAAAAATCCTGACTTCTATTTGCATATTTAGATTTTTCACTGTGATTTGAGTATGTGTATATTTTTGCTGTGCTGCTGTTTCATCGACAACTGCAACCCACAAAGCCCTACTTACTAGTCATCTTCCAGCCCGTGTGGATAAATGCCAGGTGTGGTTTCTGGTAGAGTTCTAGTTCAGGTAGTAAAAGGGGCCCATGTGTCCGGCATTTATCCTTACCCTCCGCTCTTTGCAAAGTGGAGCAGATGCCTAGAATTGTATTAGTCATCATAAACCCCTTAGATAAGGAGAATGGAGATGAAAGCAAACACACGATAAATGGCAGAGCGGGTAGGAGACAGCAGGAGCCCTGCAGGAGCACTTTTCTGTCCACCACTACGTTTCTTTATATGAGACAAACAAACCCTGCTTTGGTTAAGCCCCTGCTGTTTCGCTTCCTCTTACAGCAAACTTCCTAAAGGCTGTTGCTACCACTGAGTTTTGAAGGAGTTAAGAGAACATCATCCCAAAATATGCCACTTTGCTATACTGACTCTTTTGAGTGAAAGGCACTGGAAAACAGCAAATACAGGAAAACATTCAGTTATATTAAATGTTTTCATATTATTAATGTATTAATACATTATATTAATTTTATATTTTAATATTAATTATTAGAATATTAAATTCCCATGTGGAAGATGACTCCCTGTATCAGAAGGAAGGTATCATTTTTATTATCAACAAGCACAAGAGGTTGAGATGGAGAGAATTCTATATAAGCAGACCTTATTATTTCACACCTCCTTTGAGCCTCCTGACACCTGCCTATCTCCCTGTCACCTACTTTGAAAGCAAGTGGGTTTTGACAATTCTTTGGGTCTTCATTTCCTTATGGGGGCTAAAACATCATGTAGAACTTATATAAATTTATATGCTTTCTCCTGTTAATCTGTCTTTGACACTTTAATTTTCAGACCTAACCAAGGACCTTAAGAGGGTCGAGGAAAACTTCTTCTTCCCTGTTGATCAAATTATACCCATGAATATAATAAGGTTTGCCCAGATTTTCCCAATAAAAATTTCCAATAAAATGCATTTTTAGCTCAGATTGGTTGCACTTAGTTTAGAAGTAAATAATGTAACAAAGAAGCTTCTGAAAAGAAGTTGCGTGTATATTCCTCCAAAAAATGCATTTGGGAGTCATCCTAGATGCTATTATTATAAATAAGGTAAAATGTAGTTGTTTAAAAAGCATATGATACATAAAAATTCTGAAGTCTATTTCAGCTAAAATGTGAAAATACTGGAATAAAACATGGCAGAAGCTTTCTCAAGGGATTTTCAACTCATAGATTTGCAAGGAATTCCAAGTAAGTGCAAATAACTACTAAAATCTAGAAAGTAAGAGTTTATCTGTATTCATGATAGCTGAAGAAATCTAAATATTCATAATAATGAGATATTTATCTACAATTGTATAGGTTTTCTCTGCTACTACTGATAAAGTTGATTCAGAGAAGAGAAAAAAGGCACAAGGATACCAATAACATTCTTTGAACTTTGTCTACAAACATATTGGCAATGCGCAGTAGAACATTCTCTCTCTTCTCCCCCAACCACATTTTGGTGGTGGTGGGGGGAGGTGGTTTTCCATGATGAAACTATCAAATTATATGTTTGCCGTCTGTTTTACACAAATTGCTGGTAATGATTTCAATTTAATATATCAACCTGGGGTCTGTGTTCATTAAATATCTTTCTTCCAAACCATAATCATTAAGGTTAAAAGGTTAATTTTACCATAACTCTAGAAAGGATATAAGTTTAAATGTGTAGATAAGAAAAGCGCATTACAATGTAGCACTGTAGCGATTGTGTTATCACTTTCTCCTGCAGGAACCCATGATATGTACCCACAGAGAAGTCCATCCCTAAAATTATGTCAATAAAGGGATTAGCTAGAGAAGCTTTTATTTAAAATCGAAGTGTTCCTTTCTCTACTGATATCCTCAAAACAAATTTTGAAAATAAAACACATTTACTTAAGAGGGTCAGAATTTTAAAGCTGAAGGAGACCTTACTGATCCTAAGAATGAAAACACAGGGGCTGGGGGGGGGGGGATGGGTGCAAGGGCCAAAAATGTTAAGTGATCCCTTCCCAAGGGGACTGAGATACCCAAGTAAGTAACTGGAAAAAAAATGCTCTAGAAGAAATTAACCCGGGCTTTCTTCTGTTTTTGATGTGGGTAAACCCATAATTCATACACTGAGATTATGTCAGATATCTCAATATACTACTTTCCCCCATCTGCTCTTTTGTCTAAGAAATTACTGTTAAGGCCAGATTTAAAGGGTCCTACCGAAACCAACTGCCATTCATATCTTATTCGTAATGTGACATCTTCCAAGGCTGTGTATTATGGGTTTTTTTTTTAATCCTAGTAATTTTTTTTCTATGCTAATGACTGACCTGAATGCCACTCATTTATTTTAATTCACACTAATGACACTCCTTCCTCCATACTGAATAATGCCTCCTCCTCCTCAGGTCCCCCCTCATTATCGCCTAGATAAGTTGCCAGTTAATCTTCAACATGTCAAAGTCTTTCATTTTCTTCTTGAGAGTCGCATTGACTTCCTTACATAGATCTGAAACAGGCACACTCTTCATCAAGGATGCTGCATATATAAAATCAATCTTGGTTTTATTTTTCTTCACACATATAACTACCTTCCACCGGCCCCACTATTTACCAAGATAGTTCTGTATATTTCATGTTTTACACGTAACTGTTTTACCTAATGTTTGAACAATGGTAAATGGATTATAATGGGAAGATTTATCAATAATTAATTATCTTTATTTATTTTTCTAACTTTTAATTAAAGTAATAAAAATATCTGGGTAGCAAGGCTATATGTTTTGTTTTATTTTTTAAGATTTTATTTATTTATTTGGGAGAGAAAGAGCATGAGTATGGTCAGAGTGAGAAACAGATTCTCAACTGAGCAAGGAGCCCAACATGGGACTTGATCTCAGGACCCTGGGATCATGACCTGAGCCAAAGGCAGACATTTAACTGACTGAGCCACCCTAGTGCCTCAGTTTATATGTTTTTATAATGGTAAGATTTTCTGAGCAATTCTCCTCAAATATATGCCTTCAATCATTTCTTTTTTCTTCTTCTTCTTTTTTTTTTTAAAGATTTTTAAAAGAGATCACAAGTAGACAGAGAGGCAGGCAGAGAGAAAGGAAGGGAAGCAGGCTCCCTGCTGAGCAGAGAGCCCAATGTGGAGCTTGATCCCAGGACCCTGTGACCATGACCTGAGCTGTAGGCAGAAGCTTTAACCCACTGAGCCACCCAGGCGCCCCTAATCATTTCTATCATAGAAATCAAACAAGTCATTGCAAGTCATTGGGAGCCATGTTGCTATTTTAATTTGGTGAGCCTTGCCTAGATGCTTAAATGAATTTGAAATTATTTCCAGAGAAGAGTGAGTTGGTCCATAGCCATTTGACTAAAGAAAAAACTACTTTGTGTCATAGAAATGGTAAAACAAAACAAACAACAAAACAACAACAACAACAAAACATTCTAAGGATCTGTTACCAATAATTGAAATGTTATAATGTTAAAAAATTAGAACAGTAGTGGTTGTAAGCAGGTTAGTTTGAAGAATACACTCAAATGATTTTAAAACACTCCAGAATTACTAAACAACTTTGTTATTCTTAAAACTGATTTTTAAGAGAAAATTACAATTATCCTCTCTGGAATTATGGGCCCATTTAAACCACTTATTATTATAAGAGCTATTTAAACCACTTATCATTAATACCACCTATTATATATATTATATGTATATATAATATATAATACCACATATATATATTATATGTATATTATATATATTATACCACTTATATATAAACCACTTATTATTATAAGAGATAAATTACCTTTATCCTCTCTAGAATTATGGGTCCATTTAAACAACTTCCATCACCAAGGATTAGTCAGGATCCTGAGTGCTCCTTACAACTTGTGGAATCAATCAACTTGGTTTCATAAGTGCTTCACAATATCTATCTACACTCTGACACCCCCCACCCCCCCACCCCCCACCAATAAAGTGACATTAAAGGGACTAGGTTCCAAAAGAGTCAGACTGCCAGGAGACATTTCAGAGTGTTGTGCCGATAATCACTGCGGAATGCGTTTTAGACCGTTAGATTTCATTTTCCCCATCAGTTGGGTAAGAATGCCAATTCCAAGTATGTATTCTATCAGGTCAAAAGTTCCCACCACCCCGACCGATTCGGAGTACAGGTTCAACTACGAAAAGTGCACTCTCCCAGTGTTAAGGAGCTGCTCCGGGTGAAAAGAAATGAATTTCCGGGGCATCAGACTACAGGGCTCTGTTCTCACCACCCGTTGTCCCCCAGGCTGAGTACTCACCCCATCGGGCCTGCCGTCCGAAGCAGTGACGATCAGAATGTAGCGATCGGTGCTCTCCCTGTCCAGGGCTTTCCCTAAGGTTAGAATCCCAGTACTAGTGACAGAGAAAACAAACAGACAGATAAGACACACAAAGATCTTATGTCACAGGGAGGCTTCCTTCCCATCTGGAACTACTTTCCACTGGTTTTTCCCTTTCAGCAAATATAACCTGAATATTTAAGATGCGTAATTCTAAGATTCATGTTGAAAATTGAAAAAAGCTTTTAAGGCTGTTGGGCTTCTTAGCAACAGTGAACAATTGCCAAACTGAAAGAGATAATCGAGCTGATTCTCCAGCCTCCAGGAGAAAAATGAAACTGTGCTTAATTCTGGGAAGAAAGATATCAATCTTGTTTGTGATTATTTCAAAGGTGGAAGACTCCAATAATCTTTAGTAGCTTCATAATCCTTTGAATCAAGGAACGGTTTCTTAGAATTAATATATATTGTCATTCCCATTCATTGTCACATATACTGCCATGCTGGAAATGCAAACATCTGAATCCCATCTTTTATAAACACTAACAATTAACATCTATTTTTTTCTTCCTTCCTAGTTTCCAAACAATTGAGGCTCATCGGAGAAAATTAGAAAGTATGCAGTGGAATATTAAAACTCTCACAGATATTGGGATTATTTTTGTGACATTTCTTTTATTCTCTGTAATAACCATCTCTGAACATATTATATTGTTTCCCAAAGAAGAATTAGACTGTGTGTTTTATATTCTATTTAAGAAAAGAGAATTTTATGAGCATTCACTAATTTTATAGTTTATGAAAACAAACTTTTGTCGGATATACTAACAATTTCATCATTTTGTTATTCTTTTGAACTTTAGATGTTTCTTAATTTTATTTATTATGTATAATGGGAGATGAACAGCCTTTGGAAAAATTCTCATAATTTGAATATTTTAATACTACTTCTTTCCCTTTCACTGTTTAAAATAAATGCTGCTAAGTATTTAAGATTGTCTTCTGCAATGTCTAAAAAAATTGTCTAAATTTTTTGTGACAGTTTGGTCACTTATAATGCTCTCTAAAAGAAGTTCCACATTTATGTCTTAGATATTACCACCTGATATCCTACCTGACATTTTAATAAAGTCCTAACAAACATGTATTGTGGTGGACAGGTTATATTAATATAATAAAACATTAAAACATTTATTCAAGGATGAAAATAATCTTTTTTGATTGATACAACACTTTCACATTTTAATATAAGTGCTTTTATTGTTACAGTGGAATTTAAGCCATTCACATCACACATGGTAGTTGGGTAAAGAGACTCAACATTAATGAATCAAAGTTGGAGTCACAGCTACTCTGTTTTATTGTGTTGATCAATAGACTTTGAAGTTCTGAACATATGGTAGAACTATGGAAACTTGGAAAACTAACTCTACAACTTGTATATTTTTAAATGTTTTGTCAAAATAACTGAAAACCAGTTCCCAGAGTAGTTCATAACAATTGCTTTGGAATAATTTCCCACACTGCAGATGGTTCAGATAATCTCATTCTAAAATGACTTCAAGAGAAAAGTAGGACATGTGTTACTTCTGAGACTTATTCACAAGCTACTTAAGAAATAGGAGACCTTGAAAACCCATCCAATGAAAGAAAAAAAGAAAACTGAGTTATTGCTCTCCATTTTTTCCTATCAGTTTATGATTCAAATCTTTATATTCTTCTTTATACATTAAACTAGAAAATCTCTATAAAGACATATAGTATTCCCATTTAGAGCCATATTATATACAAACAGCTAGTTTTTATTGGTCTGGTTATTATCATGGAGAGAGTTCTTTGCTTGAGAGGATGTGTGCCTCATGCCCCAGAGCAGCAGGCAGTTAGACAGGATATTTGGGAGATTAAGAAGGAGAAAAGGATAAGGTAGAATTTTTTGGTACTTATAATAGACTAGTTGATGGGTTCACACAAGCGTGTCTTCCTGAAATTCTGGAACTAACTAGCAAAGGTAAGTCTTCCTATCAACTGGCTGGAAGATAGAGCAGGATACACTGAGCTACATTTAGGAATGCAGGTAATCTCATGAGGCCACATAATAAAAATACAAAAGGGTCATTTCTGGTAAAACATCAACAATGGTGCTACTTAAATTTTGCATGACTGAAAATCTATTTCACAGGAGCAACATCAGTGGTCTTGAAGATGGCCATCAGCATTCCCAGTGTGACACTCTGGTCCCTGTTTCTGGAGGGAGCAGAACTATCCTGATTCACAAAGAGTTGTGTTTCCCAGTTTACAGTTTGCCTGAAGGAATAATGCATGCTGCTTGTCTTTATTTTGCCTAACTCAGAACTCACTGGAGGCAGAAAAGTAGGGGGTTTTTCTGG